>NW_022096890.1:0-5088 GCF_006542625.1 Nomascus leucogenys
GAAATCTGTGAAACTTCTTACTGTTCTGTGCATTCAACTAACAGAGTTGAACCTTAGTTTTGATTGAAGTTCTGAAACACTCTTTCTGTAGAAAATGCAAGTGGACATTCAGGGCGCTAAGAGGCCTATAGTGGAAAAAGGAATATGTTCAAATAAAAACTACAAGAAGCTATCTGTGAAACTTCTTTCTGTTCTGTGCATTCAACTAACAGAGTTGAACCTTACATTTGATTGAGCAGTTCTGAAACACCCTTTCTGTAGAAAATGCAAGTGGACATTCAGGGCGCTAAGAGGCCTATGGTGGAAAAAGGAATACTTCAAATAAAAACTACACAGAAGCAATCTGTGAAACTTCTTACTGTTCTGTCTTTCAACTAACAGAGTTGAACCTTATTTTGATTGAGCAGTTCTGAAACACTCTTTCTGTAGAAAATGCAAGTGGACATTCAGGGCGCTAAGAGGCCTATAGTGGAAAGGAATATCTTCAAAAAAAACTACAAAGAAGCAATCTGTGAAACTTCTTTCTGTTCTGTGCATTCAACTAACAGAGTTGAACCTTAGTTTTGATTGAGCAGTTCTGAAACACTCTTTCTGTAGAAAATGCAAGTGGACATTCAGGGCGCTAAGAGGCCTATAGTGGAAAAAGGAATAGTTCAAATAAAAACTACACAGAAGATATCTGTGAAACTTCTTCTGTTCTGTGCATTCAACTAACAGAGTTGAACCTTATTTGATTGAGCAGTTCTGAAACACTCTTTCTGTAGAAAATGCAAGTGGACATTCAGGGCGCTAAGAGGCCATAGTAGAAAAAGGAATATCTTCAAAAAAAACTATACAGAAGCAATCTGTGAAACTTCTTTCTGTTCTGTGCATTCAACTAACAGAGTTGAACCTTACTTTTGATTGAGCAGTTCTGAAACACTCTTTCTGTAGAAAATGCAAGTGGACATTCGGAGCGCTAAGAGGCCTATAGCGGAAAAAGAATATCTTCAAATAAAAACTACACAGAAGCATCTGTGAAACTTCTTTCTGTTCTGTGCATTCAACTAACAGAGTTGAACCTTACTTTTGATTGAGCAGTTCTGAAACACTCTTTCTGTAGAAAATGCAAGTGGACATTCAGGGCGCTAAGAGGCCTATAGTGGAAAAGGAATATTTTCAAATAAAAACTACACAGAAGAATCTGTGAAACTTCTTCTGTTCTGTGCATTCAACTAACAGAGTTGAACCTATTTTGATTGAGCAGTTCTGAAACACTCTTTCTGTAGAAAATGCAAGTGGACATTCAGGGCGCTAAGAGGCCTATAGTGGAAAAAGGAAAAATTCACATAAAAACTACACAGAAGCTATCTGTGAAACTTCTTTCTGTTCTGTGCATTCAACTAACAGAGTTGAACCTTACTTTTGATTGAGCAGTTCTGAAACACTCTTTCTGTAGAAAATGCAAGTGGACCTTCGGAGCGCTAAGAGGCCTATAGCGGAAAAAGTAAAAACTTCAAATACAAACTACACAGAAGCATTCTGTGAAACTTCTTTCTGTTCTGTGCATTCAACTAACAGAGTTTAACCTTATTTTGATTGAGCAGTTCTGAAACACTCTTTCTGTAGAAAATGCAATTGGACATTCAGGGCGCTGAGGCCTATAGTGGAAAAGGAATATTTTCAAATAAAAACTGCACAGAAGAAATCTGTGAAACTTCTTACTGTTCTGTGCATTCAACTAACAGAGTTGAACCTCATTTTGATTGAGCAGTTCTGAAACACTCTTTCTGTAGAAAATACAAGTGGACATTCAGGCGCTAAGAGGACTATAGTGGAAAAAGAAAGTTCAATAAAAACTACACAGAATCTATCTGTGAAACTTCTTCTGTTCTGTGCATTCAACTAACGGAGTTGAACCTTACTTTTGATTGAGAGTTCTGAAACACTCTTTCTGTAGAAAATGCAAGTGGACCTTCGGAGCGCTAAGAGGCCTATAGCGGAAAAAGGAATACTTTCAAATAAAACTACACAGAAGATTCTGTGAAACTTCTTTCTGTTCTTTGCATTCAACTAACAGAGTTGAACCTTACTTTTGATTGAGCAGTTCTGAAACACCTTTCTGTAGAAAATGCAATTGGACATTCAGGGCGCTAAGAGGCCTATACTGGAAAAAGGAATATTTTCAAATAAAAACTGCACAGAAGCAATCTGTGAAACTTCTTACTGTTCTGTGCATTCAACTAACAGAGTTGAACCTTAGTTTTATTGAGCAGTTCTGAAACACTCTTTCTGTAGAAAATGCAAGTGAACATTCAGGGCGCTAAGAGGCCTATAGCGGAAAAAGAATATGTTCAAATAAAAACTACACAGAAGAAATCTGTGAAACTTCTTACTGTTCTGTGCATTCAACTAACAGAGTTGAACCTTAGTTTTATTGAGAAGTTCTGAAACACTCTTTCTGCAGAAAATGCAAGTGAACATTCAGGGCGCTAAGAGGCCTATAGTTGAAAAGGTATATGTTCAAATAAAAACTACAAAGAAGCTATCTGTGAAACTTCTTACAGTTCTGTGCATTCAACTAACAGAGTTGAACCTTACATTTGATTGAGCAGTTCTGAAACACCTTTCTGTAGAAAATGCAAGTGGACATTCAGGGCGCTAAGAGGCCTATGGTGGAAAAAGGATATTTCAAATAAAACTACACAGAAGCAATCTGTGAAACTTCTTACTGTTCTGTTCTTTAAACTAACACAGTTGAACCTTAATTTTGATTGACAGTTCTGAAACACTCTTTCTGTAGAAAATGCAAGTGGACATTCATGGCTCTAAGAGGCCTATAGTGGAAAGGAATATCTTCAAACAAAAACTACAAGAAGCAATCTGTGAAACTTCTTTCTGTTCTGTGCTTTCAACTAACAGAGTTGAACCTTAGTTTTGATTGAGCAGTTCTGAAACACTCTTTCTGTAGAAAATTCAAGTGGACATTCAGGGCGCTAAGAGGCCTATAGTGGAAAAAGGAATAGGTTCAAATAAAAACTACACAGAAGATATCTGTGAAACTTCTTCTGTTCTGTGCATTCAACTAACAGAGTTGAACCTTAGTTTGATTGAGCAGTTCTGAAACACTCTTTCTGTAGAAAATGCAAGTGGACATTCAGGGCGCTAAGAGGCCTATAGTTGAAAAAGGAATATCTTCAAACAAAAACTATACAGAAGCAATCTGTGAAACTTCTTTCTGTTCTGTGCATTCAACTAACAGAGTTGAACCTTACTTTTGATTGAGCAGTTCTGAAACACTCTTTCTGTAGAAAATGCGTGGACTTCGGAGCGCTAAGAGGCCTATAGCGGAAAAAGTAATATCTTCAAATAAAAACTACACAGAAGCATTCTGTGAAACTTCTTTCTGTTCTTGCATTCAACTAACAGAGTTTAACTTACTTTTGATTGAGCAGTTCTGAAACACTCTTTCTGTAGAAAATGCAAGTGGACATTCAGGGCGCTAAGAGGCCTATAGTGGAAAAGGAATATTTTCAAATAAAAACTGCACAGAAGAAATCTGTGAAACTTCTTACTGTTCTGTGCATTCAACTAACAGAGTTGAACCTATTTTGATTGAGCAGTTCTGAAACACTCTTTCTGTAGAAAAACAAGTGGACATTCAGGGCGCTAAGAGGCCTATAGTGGAAAAAGGAAAAGTTCATAAAAACTACACAGAAGCTATCTGTGAAACTTCTCTGTTCTGTGCATTCAAACTAAAGAGTTGAACCTTACTTTTGATTGAGCAGTTCTGAAACACTCTTTCTGTAGAAAATGCAAGTGGACTTCGGAGCGCTAAGAGGCCTATAGCGGAAAAAGAATACTTCAAATAAACTACACAGAAGCATTCTGTGAAACTTCTTTCTGTTCTGTGCATTCAACTAACAGAGTTTAACCTTAATTTTGATTGAGCAGTTCTGAAACACTCTTTCTGTAGAAAATGCAATTGGACATTCAGGGCGCTAGAGGCCTATAGTGGAAAAGGAATATTTTCAAATAAAAACTGCACAGAAGAAATCTGTGAAACTTCTTACTGTTCTGTGCATTCAACTAACAGAGTTGAACCTAAGTTTTGATTGAGCAGTTCTGAAACACTCTTTCTGTAGAAAATACAAGTGAACATTCAGGGCGCTAAGAGGCCTATAGTGGAAAAAGAAAAAGTTCATAAAAACTACACAGAACTATCTGTGAAACTTCTTCTGTTCTGTGCATTCAACTAACGGACTTGAACCTTACTTTTGATTGAGAGTTCTGAAACACTCTTTCTGTAGAAAATGCAAGTGGACTTCGGAGCGCTAAGAGGCCTATAGCGGAAAAAGGAATACTTTCAAATAAAACTACACAGAAGATTCTGTGAAACTTCTTTCTGTTCTTGCATTCAACTAACAGAGTTGAACCTTACTTTTGATTGAGCAGTTCTGAAACACCTTTCTATAGAAAATGCAATTGGACATTCAGGGCGCTAAGAGGCCTATAGTGGAAAAAGGAATATTTTCAAATAAAAACTGCACAGAAGCAATCTGTGAAACTTCTTACTGTTCTGTGCATTCAACTAACAGAGTTGAACCTTAGTTTTTATTGAGCAGTTCTGAAACACTCTTTCTGTAGAAAATGCAAGTGAACATTCAGGGCGCTAAGAGGCCTATAGCGGAAAAATGAATATGTTCAAATAAAAACTACACAGAAGAAATCTGTGAAACTTCTTACTGTTCTGTGCATTCAACTAACAGAGTTGAACCTTAGTTTTATTGAGAAGTCTGAAACACTCTTTCTGTAGAAAATGCAGTGACATTCAGGGCGCTAAGAGGCCTATAGTTGAGAAAGGTATATGTTCAAATAAAAACTACAAAGAAGCTATCTGTGAAACTTCTTACAGTTCTGTGCATTCAACTAACAGAGTTGAACCTTACATTTGATTGAGCAGTTCTGAAACACCTTTCTGTAGAAAATGCAAGTGGACATTCAGGGCGCTAAGAGGCCTATGGTGGAAAAAGGAACACCTTCAAATAAAAATTACACAGAAGCAATCTGTGAAACTTCTTACGGTTCTGTTCTTTAAACTAACACAGT
>NW_022096891.1:0-2305 GCF_006542625.1 Nomascus leucogenys
CAAATAAAAACTACACAAAAGCATTCTGTGAAACTTCTTTCTGTTCTGTGCATTCAACTAACAGAGTTGAAGCTTACTTTTGATTGAGCAGTTCTGAAACACTCTTTCTGTAGAAACTGCAAGTGGACATTCTTTGCTAAGGGCCTATAGTGGAAAAAGGAATATCTTCAATAAAAACTACACAAGAAGCATTCTGTGAAACTTCTTTCTTCTGTGCATTCAACTAACAGAGTTGAAGCTTACTTTTGATTGAGCAGTTCTGAAACACTCTTTCTGTAGAAACTGCATTGACATTCTCGAGCGCTAAGGCCTATAGTGGAAAAAGGAATATCTTCAAATAAAAACTACACAGAGAAGCATTCTGTGAAACTTCTTTCTGTTCTGTGCATTCAACTAACAGAGTTGAAGCTTACTTTTGATTGAGCAGTTCTGAAACCCTTTCTGTAGAAACTGCAAGTTGGACATTCGGAGCGCTAAGGGCCTAGTGGAAAAGGAATATCTTCAAATAAAAACTACACAGAAGCATTCTGTGAAACTTCTTTCTGTTCTGTGCATTCAACTAACAGAGTTGAAGCTTACTTTTGATTGAGCAGTTCTGAAACACTCTTTCTGTAGAAACTGCAGTGACATTCGGAGCGCTAAGGGGCCTGTAGTGGAAAAAGGAATATCTAACTTAAAAAAACTACACAGAAGCATTCATGTGAAACTTCTCTTTCTGTCTGCATCAACTAACAGAGTTGAAGCTTACTTTTGAATTGAGCAGTTCTGAAACACTCTTTCTGTAGAAACTGCAAGTGGACATTCTGAGCGCTAAGGCCTATAGTGGAAAAAGGAATATCTTCAAATAAAAACTACAAGAAAGCATTCTGTGAAACTTCTTTCTGTTCTGTGCATTCAACTAACAGAGTTGAAGCTTACTTTGATTGAGCAGTTCTGAAACACTCTTTCTGTAGAAAAACTGAAATTGTGTTTCGAGTGTGCTAAGGGGCCTATAGTAAAAAGGAATATCTTCAAGTAAAACCACAGAAGCATTCTGTGAAACTTCTTCTCTCTCTGTGCATTCAACTAACAGAGTTGAAGCTTACTTTTGATTGAGCAGTTCTGAAACACTCTTTCTGTAGAAACTGCAATTGGACATTCTCGAGCGCTAAGGGCCTATAGTGGAAAAAGGAATATTTCAAATAAAAACTACACAGAAGCATTCTGTGAAACTTCTTTCTGTTCTGTGCATTCAACTAACAGAGTTGAAGCTTACTTTTGATTGAGCAGTTCTGAAAACACTTTCTGTAGAAACTGCAATTGGACATTCGGAGCGCTAAGGGCCTATAGTGGAAAAAGGGATATCTCAAATAAAAACTACACAGAAAGCATTCTGTGAAACTTCTTTCTGTTCTGTGCATTCAACTAACAGAGTTGAAGCTTTACTTTTGATTGAGCAGTTCTGAAACACTCTTTCTGTAGAAACTGCGCAAGTGGACATTCTGAGCGCTAAGGGGCCTATAGTTGAAAAAGGAATATCTTCAATTAAAAACTACACAGAAGCATTTCTGTGAAACTTCTTTCTTTCTGTGCATTCAACTACAGAGTGAAGCTTACTTTTGATTGAGCAGTTCTGAAAACACTCTTTCTGTAGAAACTGCAAGTGAAATTCTGACGCTAAGGGGCCTATAGATGGAAAAAGGGAATATCTTCAAATAAAAACTACACAGAAGCATTCTGTGAAACTTCTTTCTGTTCTGTGCATTCAACTAACAGAGTTGAAGCTTACTTTTGATTGAGCAGTTCTGAAACACTTTCTGTAGAACTGCAAGGACATTCTGAGCGCTAAGGGGCTACCTAAGTGGAAAAAGAATATCTCAAATAAAAACTACACAAGCATTCTGTGAAACTTCTTTCTGTTCTGTGCATTCAACTAACAGAGTTGAAGCTTACTTTTGATTGAGCAGTTCTGAAAACTCTTTTCTGTAGAAACTGCATGTGGACATATTCGGAGCGCTAAGGGCCTATAGTGGAAAAAGGAATATTCTTCAAATAAAACTACACAGAAGCATTCAGTGAAACTTCTTTCTGTTCTGTGCATTCAACTAACAGAGTTGAAGCTTACTTTTGATTGAGCAGTTCTGAAACTCTTTCTGTAGAAACTGCATGGACATTCGGAGGCTAAGGGCCTATAGTGGAAAAAGGAATATCTTCAAAGTAAAACTACACAGCAAAACATTCTGTGAACTTCTTTCTGTTCTGTGCATTCTCACAGAGTAAGCTTACTTTTGATTGAGCAGTTCTGAAACACTCTTTCTGTAGAAAC
>NW_022096892.1:300000-543690 GCF_006542625.1 Nomascus leucogenys
TTTCCACACCACTCCACTCACCTCCCCTACACTCCACTACATAACGTTCCATTCCATCCCATTCCATTGCACTCCATTCAACTCCACTTCATTGATCTCACCACACTCATCTCCATTCCACTCCAATTCACTCCATCCCATTCCATTCCACACCATTTCCCTGTATTCCATTCCATTCCTTTCTTTCGACAGGATCTCATTCTGTCAGCCAGGCTGGAGTGCAGTGGCACAATTGCAGCTCACACTTCATTTCACCATTTTATTAAATTCCATTCCATTCCATTCCATCCCATTGCATTCCAATCCATTAGACTCGACTCCACTCCACTCCACTCCATTTCATTCCATTCTATCCCATTCCATTCCTCTCCATTACCCACCACTCCACTCACCTCCCCTACAGTCTGCTACACAACGTTCCTCTCCATTCCATTCCATTCCACTCCATTCAACTCCACTCCACTCCACTGACCCCACTACGCTCATCTGCGCTCCACTCCAAATCACTCCATTCCATTCCATTTCCCTCAATTCTATTCCATTCCATTCTTTCGACATTTTCTAATTCTGTCACCCAGGCTGCAGTGCAGTGGCACAATTTAAGCTCACATTTCATTTCACCATTATATTCCATTCCATTCCATTCCATTCCATTCCATTCCATTCCATAATATTCCTTTCCACTGCATTCCGCACCTCTCCACGCACCTCCCCTACACTCCACTACATAACGTTCCATTCAATCCCATTCCATTACACTCCATTCCACTCCACTGCACTGACCCCACCACACTCATTTCCACTCCACTCCAACACACTCCATTTCATTCCATTCCATACCATCTCCCTCCATTCCATTCCCTTCCTTTCCTTTGACAGGATCTCTCTCTGTCAACCTGGATGGAGTGCTGTGGCACAATCTCAGCTCACGTTTCCTTTCACCATTTTATTCCATTCCTTTTGATTCCATTCCATTCCGTTCCATTCCATTAAATTCCATTCCATTCTGTTCCTTTCCATTCCATTCTAATTCCATTCCGTTCCATTCTGTTCCATTCCATTCGATTCCATTGCATTCCATTCTAATTCCATTCCGTTCCATTCTGTTCCATTCCATTCGATTCCATTGCATTCTGTTCCATTCCATTCCATTCCAACCCATTGCATTTGACTCCATTCCACTCCACTCCACTCCACTCAATTACATTCCATCCCATTCCAGTCCACTCCATTCCACATCACTCCACTCACCTCCCCTACACTCCATTATGTACCGTTCCATTCCATTCCATTCCATTATACTCCATTCCACTCCACTCCACTGACCCCACTACACTCATCTCCACTCCATTCCAATTCACTCTATTCCATTCCATTCCATGCCATTTCCCTTCATTCCATTCCATTACTTTCTTTCGACAGGATCTCTCTCTGTCACCCAGGCTCGAGTGCAGTGGCACAATCTCAGCTCACATTTCATTTCACCATTTTATTCCATTCCATTCAATTCCATTTCATTCTATCCCATTGCATTCTAGTCCATTTGACTCCACTCCACTCCACTCCATTTCATTCCATTCCATCCCATTCCATTCCACTCCATTCCACAACACTCCACTCGCCTCCCCTACAGTCTGCTACATGACGTTCAATTCCATCTCATTCCATTACACTCCTTTCCACTCCACTCTACTGACAACACTACATGCATCTCCACTCCACTCCAATTCACTCCATTCCACTCCATTACATACAATTTCCCTCCATTCTATTCCATTCCTTTCTTTCAAAAGTGTCTAACTCTGTCACCCAGGCTGGAGTGTAGTGGCACAATCTCAGCTCACATTTCATTTCACCATTTTATTCCATTCCATTCCATTCCATTCCATTCCATTCCATTCCATTCCATTCCATTCCATTCCATTCCACTCCATTCCACACCACTCCACTCACGTCCCCTAAACTCCACTACATAACATTCCATTCCATCCCATTCCATTACACTGCATTCCACTCCATTCCACTGACCCCACTACACTCATTTCGACTCCACTATAATTCACTCCATTCCATTCCATTCCATACCATTTCCCTCCATTCCATTCCATTCAGTTCTTTCGAAGAATGTCACTCTGTCACCCAGGGTGGAGTACAGAGGCACAATCTCAGCTCACATTTCACCATTTTTTTCCATGCTATTCCATTCCATTCCATGCCATTCCATTTCATTCCATCCCAATGCATTCCAGTCCATTCCACTGCACTCCACTACCCTTGCCTACTTTCCATTCCATTCCATCCCACTGCATTCCAGTCCATTCAGTTGCACTCCACTCCACTATATTCCTTTCCATTCCATCTCATTCCATTCCACTCCATTCCTCAACACTGCACTCACCTCCCCTACACTCCACTACATAACGTTTCATTACATCCCATTCAATTACACTCCATTCCACTCCACTCCACTGACCCCACTACACTAATCTCCACTCCACTCCAATTCACTCCATTCCATTCCATTCCATTCCATTCCATACCATGTCCCTCCATTCCATTCCATTCTTTCTATCGTCAGGATCTCACTCTGTCAGCCAGGCTGGAGTGCAGGGTCACAATCTGAGCTCAAATTTCATTTCACCATTTTATTCCATTCCATTCCATTCCACTTCACTCCGTTCCATTCCATTCCATTCCATTCCATTCCATTCCATTCCATTCCATTCCAATTCATCCCATTCCATTCCATTCCATTCCATTCCATTCCATTCCATCCCATTCCATTCCATTCCATCCCATTGCACTGCCGTCCATTTCACTCCACTTCACTCCAATCCATTCCATTCCATTCCATCCCATTCCATTCCACTCCATTCCACAGCACTCCACTCTCCTCCCCTACACTCCACTACATAACGTTCCAATCCATCACATGCCATTACACTTCATTCCTCTCCACTCCACTGACCCAGCTACACTAATCTACTCCACTCCAATTCACTCCATTCCATTCCATTCCATACCATTTCCCTCCATTCCATTACATTCATTTCTTTTGACAAGATCTCACTCTCTCACCCAGGCTGGAGTTCAGTTGCACAGTCTCGGCTCAAATTTCATTTCACCATTTTATTCCATGCGATTCCATTCCATTCCATTTGATTCCATTCCATTCCATTCCATTCCATTCCATCCCATTTCATTCCAGTGCATTCCACTCCACTCCACTAAACTACACTCCACTACACTTCATTCCATTCCATTCCATCCCATTCCATTCCACTCCACTAAACTACACTCCACTACACTTCATTCCATTCCATTCCATTCCATCCCATTCCATTCCACTCCATTTCACACCACTCCACTCACCTCCCCTATACTCCACTACATAACGTTCCATTCCATCCCACTCCACTACACTCCATTCCGCTCCAATCCACTGACCCCACTACACTCATCTCCACTCCACTCCAATTCCCTATATTCCATTCCATTCCATACCATATCCCTCCATTCCGTTCCATTCTTTCTTTCAACAGTATCTCATTCTGACACACAGGCTGGAGTGCAGTGGCACAATCTCAGCTCTCATTTCATTTCACCATTTTATTCCATCCCATGCCATCCCCATTCCATCCCATTCCATTCCATTCCATTCCATCCATCCTATTGCATTACAGTCAATTCCACTCCTCTCCACTCCTTTCCACTCCATTACATTGCATTCCAACGCTTTCCATTCCACTCCATTCCACACCACTGCACTAACATCCCCTACACTCCACTACATAACGTTCCATTCAATCCCATTCCATTACACTCCATTCCACTCCACTCCACTGACCCCACTACACTCATCTCCACTCCACTCCAATTCACTCCATTCCATTCCATTCCACACCATTTCCCTCCATTCCATTCCATTCCTTTCTATCATCAGGATCTCACTCTGTCAGCCAGGCTGGAGTGCAGTGGCACAATCTCAGCTCACATTTCATTTCACCATTTTATTCCATTCCATTCCATTCCATTCCATTTCATTCCATTCCATTCCATTCCATTTCATTCCATTCCATTCCATTCCATTTCATTCCATTCCATTCCATTCCATTTCATTCCATTCCATTCCATTCCATCACATTGCATTCCAGTCCATTTCACTACACTCCACCCCATTCCATTCCATTCCATTCCATTCCATTCCATTCCATCCCTTTCCAGTCCACTCCATTTCACACCACTCCACTCATCTACCCTAAACTCCACTACATAACGTTCCATTCCATCCCATTCCATTACACACCATTCCACTCCAATCCACTGACCCCACTGCACTCATCTCCACTACACTCCAATACTCTCCATTCCATTCCATTCCATACTGTTTCCTTCCATTCCATTCCATTCCATTCATTTCTTTTGACAGCATTTCATGCTGTCACCCAGGCTGGAGTGCAGTGGCACAATCTCGGTTCACATTTAGTTTCACCATTTTATTCCAATCCATTCCATTCCATTCGATTACACCCCATTGCATTCCAGTCCATTCCACTCCATGCCACACCACTCCACTCCATTCCATTCCATTCCATTCCATCCCATGCCATTCCATTCCATCCCATGCCATTCTACTTCATTCCACACCACTCCACTCACCTCTCCTACTCTCCACCACACAACGTTCCTTTCTATCCCATTCCATTACACTCTCTTCCACTCCACTCCACTGACCCCACTACACTCATCTCCAATCCAAGCCAATTCACTCTATTCCATTCCATTCCATACCATTTCCCTCCATTCCATTCCATTCCTTTCTTTCGACAGGATCTCACTCTGTCACCCAGGCTGGAGTGCAGTAGGACAATGTCAGCTCACATTTCATTTCACAGCTTAATTCCATTCCATTCCTTTCCATTTCTTTCCATTCCATTCCATTCCATTCCATTCCATTCCATTCCATCCCATTCCATTCCATTCCATCCCATTCCATTCCACTCAATTCCACACCACTCCACTCACCTTTTCTACACTCCACTACATAATGTTCCATTCAATCCCATTATATTACACTCCATTCCACTCCACTCAGCTGACCCCACTACACTCATTTCCACTCCACTCCAATTCACTCCATTCCATTCCATTCCATACCATTTCCCTCCATTCCATTCTATTCCTTTCTTCCAACACGATCTCACTGTGTCACCCAGGCTGGAGTGCAGTGGCACAATCTCAGCTCACATTTCATTTCACCACTTTATTCCATTCCATTCCATTCCATTCCACTCCATTTCTTTCCTTTGCATCCCATTGCATTCCAGTCCATTCCACTCCACTCCACTCCACTCCTCTCTACTACATTCCATTCCATTCCATCCTATTCCATTCCACTCCAATCCACAACACTCCACTCACTTCCCCTACACACCACTACCTAACGTTCCATTCCATCCCATCCCATTCCATTACACTCCATTCCAATCCACTCCACAGACCCCACTATAGTCATCTCAAATCCACTCCAATTCACTCCATTTCATACCATTTCCCTCCATTCCATACCATTTCCCTCCATTCCATTCCATTCCTTTTTTTTGACAGGTTCTCACTCTGTCACCCAGGCTGGAGTGCAGTGGGACAGTCTCAGCTCACATTTTATTTCACCATTTTATTTCATTCCATTCCATTTGACTCCATTAAATTCCATTCCATTCCATACCACTCCATTCCATTCCATTTTACTCCATTCCACACCACTCCACTCACTGCCCCTACACTCCACTACATAACGTTCCATTGCATCCCATTCCATTACACTGAATTTCACTCCATTGCCCTGACCCCACTACACTCAACTCCACTCCACTCCAATTCGCTCTATTCCATTCCATCCCATACAATTTCCCTCCATTCCATTCCATTACTTTCTTTCGACAGGATCCCACTCTGTCACCCAGTGTGGAGTGCAGTGGCACAATGTCAGCTCGCATTTCACTTCACCATTTTATTCCACTCCATTCAATTCCATTCCATTCCATTCCATTCCATTCCATTCCATTCCATTCCATTCCATTCCATTCTATTCAATTCCTTCGAAAGGCTCTCACTCTGTCTCCCAGGCTGGAGTGCAGTGGCATAATCTCAGCACACTTTTCATTCCATTGTTTTATTCCATTACAATTCATTCCATTCCATTCCATTCCATTTCTTTCCATTCCATTCCATTCGTTTCCACTCCACTCCACTCCATTACACTCCACTCCACACCACTCCGTTGCATTCCATTCCATCCCACTCCATTCCACTACATTCCACACCACTACACTTACCTCCCCTACACTCCACTACACAATATTCCATTCCATCCCATTCCATTAGACTCCATTCCACTCCACTCCACTGACCCCACTACAATCATCTCCACTCCACTTCAATTCACTCCATTCCATACCATTCCATAACATTTCCCTCCATTCCAGTCCATTTCTTTCTATTGTCAAGATCTCACTCTGTCAGCCAGGCTGGAGTCCAGTGGCACAATCTCAGCTCACATTTCATTTCACCAATTTATTCCATTGCATTCCATTCCATTCCATTCCATTCCAGTCCACTCCACTCCACTCGACTCCATTCCATTCCGTTCCATCCCATTCCATTCCACTCCATTCCACACCACTCCAATCTCCTCACCTACACTCCAATACTTAACGTTCCATTCCATCCCATTCTCTTACTCTCCATTCCACTTCAATCCTCTGACCCCACTACACTCATCTCCACTCCATTACAATTCACTCCATTCCATTCCATTCGACCCCATTTCCCTCCATTCCATTCCTTTCTTTCGACAGGATCTCACTCTGTCACCCAGGCTGGATTGCAGTGGCACAATCTCACGTCACATTTCATTTCACCATTGTATTCCACTCCATTCCATTCCATTCCTCTCCATTCCATTCCATTCCATTGCATTGCATTCCAGTACATTCCACTCCACTCTACTCCACTCCACTCCACTCCATTCCATTCCGTTCCATCCCATTCCATTCCATTCAACTCCATTCCACACCACTACACTCACCTCCCCTACACTCCACTACATAACGTTCCATTCCATCCCATTCCATTCCACTCCATTCCACTCCAATCCACTGACCCCACTACACTTATCTCCACTCCACTCCTATTCACTCCTTTCCATTCCATTCCATATCATTTACCTCCATTCCATTTGATTCCTTTATTTCGACAGGATCTCACTCTGTCACCCAGGCTGGAGTGCAATGGCACTATCTCAGGTCACAAATCATTTCACCATTTTATTCCATTCCATTCCATTCCATTCCATTCCATTCCATTCCATTCCATTCCATTCCATTGCATTCCAGTCCATTCCACTCCACTCCACTTCACTCCATTCCATTCAATTCCATCTGATTCCATTGCACTACATTCCACACCACTCCACTCCACTCCATTCCATTCCATTCCATCCCATTCCTTTTGATTCCATTCCACATCACTCTACTGACCCCACGACACTCATCTCAACTCCACTCCAATTCACTCCAATCCATTCCATTCCATAATATTTCCCTCCATTCCATTCCATTAATTTCTTTCCACAGGATCTCACTCTGTCACCCAGGCTGGAGTGAAGTGGCACAATCTCAGCTCACATTCATTTCACCATTTTATTCCATTCCATTCCATTCCATTCCATTCCATTCCATTCCATTCCATTCCATTCCATTCCATTCCATTCCATTGCATCCCATTCCATTGCATCCCATTCCATTCCATTCCAATCCATACAATTCCATTCCATTAATTCCATCCCATTCCATTCATTTCCATTCCATTCCATTCCATTCCATTCCGTCCCGTCCCATCCCGTCCCGTCCCGTCCCGTCCCGTCCCGTTCCATTCCATTCCATTCCATTCCATCCCATTGCATTCCACTCCACTCCACTCCTCTCCACTCCATTCCATTCCATTCCATTCCATCCTTTCCCATTCCACTCCAATCCCCACTACTCCACTAACTTCCCCTACACTCCACTACATAAAGTTCCATTCAATCCCATTCCATTCCACTCCATTCCACTCCACTATACTGAACCCACTACACTTAACTCCACTCCAATCCAATTCACTCCATTCCATTCCATTCTATACCATTTCCCTGCATTCCATTCCATTCCTTTCTTTCGAGAGGATCTCACTCTGTCAGCCAGGCTGGAGTACAGTGGCACAATCTCAGCTGACATTATATTTCACCATTTTATTCCATTCCATTCCATTCCATTCCATTCCATTCCATTCCATTCCATTCCATTCCATCCCACTGCATTCCGGTCCATTCAATTGCACTCCACTCCACTCCACTCCACTCCATTCCATTCCATTCCATCTCATTCCATTGCACTCCAGTCCTCACCACTGCACTCACCTCCCATTCACTCCATTACATAACGTTTCATTACATCCCATTCTACTAGACTCAATTCCACTACACTCCACTGACCCCACTACACTCGTCTCCACTCCACTCCAATTCACTCCATTCCATTCCATTCCATAACATTTCCCTCCATTCCAGTCCATTCCTTTCTATTGTCAAGATCTCACTCTGTCAGCCAGGCTGGAGTCCAGTGGCACAATCTCAGCTCACATTTCGTTTCACCATTTTAGTCCATTCCATTCCATTCCATTCCATTCCATTCCATTCCATTCCATTCCATTCCATTCCATTGCATTCCAGTCCATTTCACTCCACTCCCCTCCACTCCATTGCAATCCATTCCATCCCATTCCATTACACTCCATTCCATTACACTCTTCTCCATTCCATTCCTGTCCATTCCATTCCATTTCATTCCATTCATTCCACTCCATTCCACTCCACTCCTCTCCCCTTAACTCCACCCTACTCCATTCCTTTCCATTCCATACCATTCCTTTCTTCTCTATTCCAATCCTCTCCACTCCACTCCACTCTATTCCTTTTAGTTACATTCCTTTCCACTCTTTTCTGCTCCGCTGCACTAGACTCCACTCCACACCACTCCACTCTACTCCTCTCCATTCCTTTCCTTTCTTTATCAGGATCTCCCTGTGTCACACAGGCTGGAGTGCAGTGGCACAATCTTAGCTCACGTTTCATTTCACCATTCCATTCCATTCCATTCCATTCCATTCCATTCCATTCCATTGCATTCCATTCTGTCCCGCTCCACTCTGCTCCACGCCATTCCTCTTCACTCCACTCCACTCCATTCCATTCCGTTTCATCCCATTCCATTCCACCCCAGTACACTCCACTCCTCTCCATTCCATTCCTTTCCACTCCATTGCATTCCTCTGCTTTCTATCGACAGTATGTCACTCTATCACCCAGGCTGCAGTGCAGTGGCATGATCTCAGTTCACATTAAATTTCACCATTCCATTCCATTCCCTTCCACACCACTCCAGTCCACTCCAATCCACTCCTTTCCATTTCACTTCATTCCACTCCTCTCCACTCCTCTCCACTCCATTCCATTCCATTGCCTAGAACTCCATTCCACTCCACTCCTCTCCACTCCACTCCACTCCACCCCACTCCGTTCCATTCCAGTCCATCCCATTTGATTCCACTCCACTCCATTCCACTCCACTCCACTCCTCTATATTCCATTCCATTCCATTCCATTCCATTTCAGTCCATTCCACCACACAGCACTCCACTCCACTACACTCCACTCCTCTCCTCTCAACTGCATTCCAGTCCTTTCTATTCCATTCCACTCCATTCCACCACACTCCTCTCCACGCCATTGCACTACACTCGATTGCACTCCACTATACTCCCCTCCACTCCATTCCATTCCATCAAATTCCATTCCACTCCATTCCACTCGACTCCACTCCACTCCAATCCACTACATTCCTTTCCACTCCCTTCCATTCCACTCCACCCACTCCACACCACTCCATTCCATTCCATCCCATTCCATTCCACTCCATTCCACTCCACCCCACTTCAATCCTCTCTACTCCATTCCATGCCATCCCATTCCATTTGACTCCATTGTCCACTCCACTCTTCTCCATTACATTCCGTTTCATTCTATTCCATTCCATTCCTCTCCATTCCATTCCATTCCTTTCTTTTGCCAGGATCTCACTCAGTCACCCAGGATGGAGTGCAGAGGCAGAATCTCACCTCACATTTCATTTCACCATTCCATTCCCTTCCGTTCCATTCCACTCCATTCGATTCCATTCCATTCCACTCCACTCCACTCCAATCCACTGAACTCCACTCCACTCCACTCCATTCCATTCCATTCCATTCCACTCCATTCCTCTCCACTCCATTCCGCTACACTCGACTCCACTCCATTCCATTCAATTCCATTCCATCCCATTCCTTTGCACTCCATTCCATTCCTTTCCTCTCCACTCAACTCCTTTCCATTCCATTCCTTTCCAATCCATTCCACTTTGTTCCATTCCTTTCCTTTCTTTCGACAGGATCTCACTCGGTCACCCAGGCTGAAGTGCAGTGGCACAATCTCAGCTCACATTTCATTTCACCATTCAATTTCATTGCATTCATTTAAATTCCATTACATTGCATTCCATTCCATTCTGTTCCATTCCATTCCCTTCCATTCCACTCCACCCCAGTCAACTGCACTCCCTTCCATCCCATTCCATTCCATTTTGCTCCATTCCACTCCACTCCTCTCCACTCCATTGCATTCCATCCCATCCCTTTTCACTCCATTCCACTCCACTCCACTCCACTACACTCAACTCCATTCCATTCCATACCATTCCTTTGCATTCCACTCCCCTCCAGTGCATTTCATTCTTTTCATTCGACAGGATCTCACTCTGTCATCCAGGCTGGAGTGCAGTTGTAACATCTCAGCTCACATTTCGTTTCACCATTCCATTGCATTCCATTCCATTCCACTCCACTCCAGTCCACTCCACTCCATTCCATTCCATCCCATCCCATTTCACTCCATTCCTCTCCATTCATCTCCACTCTACTCCATTCCATTCTATACCGTTCCATTCCACTCCATCCCTTCCATTCCTTTCTTGTGACACAATCTCACTCTGTCTCCCAGACTGGAGTGCATTTGCACAATGTCAGCACGCGTTTGTTTTCACCATTCTATTCTATCCCATTGCATTCCATTCCATTCCACTTCACTCCTCTCTACTCCAGTCCACTCCATTCCATTCCATTCCATCCCATTTCATTCCACTCAATTCCACTCCACTCCTCTCCACACTATTCCATGTCATCATATTCCCTTCAACTGCATTCCATTCCACTCCTCTCCACTCCACTCCGCTCCACTACACTGTACTTCACTCCACTCCATTCCAGTCCACTCCATTCCATTCTATTCCATTCCTTGCCTTTCCATTCCATTCATTTCTTTTGACAGGGTCTCACTCTGTCACCCAGGCTGGAGTGCAGTGGGACAATCTCAGCTCACATTTCATTTTACCATACCATTCCATTCCATTCAATTCCATTCCACTCCACTCCATTCTATTCCACTCTATTCCTCTCCACTGCACTCAACTCTGCTCTCCTCCACTCCATTCCATTCCATTTCATCCCATTCCACTCCACTGCAATCCACTCCACTCCATTCCATTCCATTCCATTCCATTCCATTGCATTCCTCTCCATTCCATTCCATTCCATTCCATTGCATTCCTCTCCATTCCATTCCATTCCTTTCTTCCAAGAGGATCTCACTCTGTCACCCAGGCTGGGGTGAAGTGACACAATCTGAGCTCACATTTCATTTCATCTTTCCATTCCATTCTATTCCATTCCATTCTATTCCACTACATTCCATTCCACTCCACTCCACTCCACTCCTTTCCATTGCATTCCGTTCCATTCCATTCCACTCTACTCCACTCTAAACTTTTCCATTCCATAACATTCCATTCCACTCCATTCCACTCCACTCCACTTTACTCCACTCCACTTTGCTCCACTCCATTCCACTCCATCCCATTCGATGTCACACCATTCCACTCCACTCCACTCCACTCCACTTCACTCTTCTCCACGCCTTTCCACTCCATTCCATTGCATTCCATTAATTTCCTTTTCATTCCTTTCTTTCAACAGCATCTCACTCTGTCATCCAGGCTGGGTTCAGTGGTAAAATCTCAGCTTAACTTTTATTTCACCATTCCATTCCATTCAACTCTATTCCATTCCATTCCATTCCATTCTATTCCACTCCACTCCACTGCACTCTACTCCGTTGCATTCCATTCCACCCCACTCCACTCCATCCCATTCCATTCCATTCCACTACATTCCACTCCACTACAATCCACTCCATTCCATTAAATCCCATTCCATTCCACTCAACTCTACTCCACTCCACTCCATGCGTTTCCATTCCATTCCATTCCATTACACTCTGTTCCTTTACACTTCTTTCTTTCAACAGGATCTCACTCTGTCACCCAGGCTTGGTTGCAGTGGTAAAATCTCAGCTCACATTTCATTTCGCTGTTCCATTCCATTCAACTCCATTTCATTCCATTCCATTCTCTCCACTCCATTCTCCTCTGTTCTATTCCATTCCACTGCCTTCCACTCCACTCAACTCCTTCCCATTCAATCCTATTCCACTCCACTCCACTCCACTCCATTCCATTATATACTGTTCCATTCCACTCCACTCCACTCTACTCCACTCCACTCCATTCCATTCCACTACATTCCATTCCGTTCCTTTCTTTTGAAAGGATCTCACTCTGTCACCGAGGCTGGAGTGGATTGGCACAATCTCAGCTCAAATTTCATTACACCATTCAATTCCATTTCATTCCATTCCATTCCATTCCAGTCCACTCCACTCCACTCCACACCATTCCATTCCACTCTATTCCACTCCACTCTTCTACATTCCAATCCATGCCATTCCATCCCATTCCATTAAACTCCATTCCACTCCACTCCACTCCAATCCACACTACACCACTCCATTGCATTCCATTCCATCCTTTTCCATTCTACTGCATTCTACTCCACTCCACTCCACTTCACTCTACTCCATGCCTTTCCATTCCATTCCATTGCATTCCACTCATTTCCTTTCCATTCCTTTCTTTCGACAGCATCTCACTCTGTCATTCAGGCTGGGGTTGGGGTTCAGTGGTAAAATCTCAGCTTACCTTTTATTTCACCGTTCCATTCCACTCAACTCTATTCCATTCCATTCCATTCTATTCCACTCCACTCCACTGCACTCTACTCCGTTGCATTCCACTCCACTACAATCCACTCCATTCCATTAAATCCCATTCCATTCCTCTCAACTCTACTCCACTCCACTCCATGCCTTTCCATTCCATTCCATTACATTACACTCTGTTCCTTCCCACTTCTTTCATTCGACAGAATCTCACTCTGTCACCCAGGCTTGGTTGCAGTGGTAAAATCTTAGTTCACATTTCATTTCGCTGTTCCATTCCATTCAACTCCATTTCATTCCATTTCATTCTACTCCACTACACTCCACTCTCCTCCATTCCATTCCATTACACTGCCTTCCACTCCACTTCACTCCAGCCTAATCCATCCCATTCCATTCCACTCCACTCCACTCCATTCCATTATATACTTTTCCATTCCACTCCACTCCACTCTACACCACTCCACTCCATTCCATTCCATTCCACCACATTCCATTCCGTTCCTTTCTTTTGAAAGGATCTCACTCTGTCACTGAGGCTGAAGTGGATTAGCACAATCTCAGCTCAAATTTCATTACACCATTCAATTCCATTTCATTCCATTCCATTCCTTTCCATTCCATTCCAGTCCACTCCACTGCACTCCACTCCACTCCACTCCATTCCATTCCACTCCTTTCCACTCCATTCCTCTGCACTCCAATCCATGCCATTCCATCCCATTCCGTTAAACTCCATTCCATTCCACTCCACTCCAATCCACACCACACCACTCCATTGCATTCCATTCCATCCTTTTCCTTTCTACTGGATTACACTCCACTCCACTCCATACCATTCTTTTGCATTACACATCCTTCCTTTACATTCCTAATTTTGACAGAATCTCACTCTGTCATCCATGCTGCTGTGCAGTGGCACAATCTCAGGTCAAATTTCATTTCACCATTCCATTCCATTCCATTCCTTTCCACTACATTCCATTCCTTTACTTTCTTTTGACAGGATGTCACTCTGTCACCCAGGCTGCAGTGCAGTGGCATGATCTCAGTTCCCATTACATTTCACCATTCCATTCCATTCCCTTTCCCACCACTCCACTCCGCTCCACTCCACTCCATTCCATTCCATTGCCTAACACTCCATTCCACTCCACCCCTCTCTACTCCACTCCACCCCACTTGATTCCATTCCAGTCCATCTCATTCCATTCCACTCCACTCCATTCCACTCCACTCCACTCTATTCCATTACGTTCCATTCCATTTCTGTCCATTCCACCACACTGCCCTCCACTCCTCTCCCCTCAACTCCATTCCATTCCATTCTATTCCATTCCACTCCATTCCACCACACTCTGCTCCACTCCACTCCAGTCCATGCCACTCCACTTCACTCCATTCCATTCCATTCCATTCCACTCCATACCATTCCTTTTGTTTCTTTTGACAGGATCTCACTCTGTCACCCCTGCTGGAGTGCAGTGGCACAATCTCAGCCCACTTTTCATTTCACAATTCCATTCCATTCCATTATATTCCATTCCATTCCACTCCACTCCGCTCCACTCCACTCCACTTCACTCCATTCCAGTTCACTCCACTCCATCCCATTCCATACAATTCCATTCCACTCCATTCCACTGCACTCCACTCCACTCCATTCCATTCAATCCCCTTCCATTCCACTCCACTCCACTCTACTCAACTCCGCTCGACACCATTCCATTCCATTGCACTCCATTCCTCTCCGTACCTTTCATTAGAAAGGATCTCACTCTGTCACTGAGCCTGGAGTGCAGTGGCACAATCTCAACTCAAATTTGGTTACACCATTCCATTCCCTTTCATTCCAGTCCATTCCATTCCATTCTGTTCCATTCCATTCCATTCTATTCCAGTCCACTACACTCCAATCCACTCCATTCCATTCCACTCCATTCCTCTGCACTCCTATCCACTCCACTCCATTCCATCCCATCCCATTCCATTAAACTCCATTCCAGTCCACTCCACTCCAATCCAATCCATTCCACTCCACTCCATTGCATTCCATTCCATCCTAATCCATTCCACTGCATTCCATTCAACTCCAGAACACTCCAATGGCCTCCACACCTCTCCACTCCAGTCAACTCCATTTCTTTCCATTCTATTCCAATTCTTTCCATTCTTTTCCTTTCTTTTGACAGGATTTCACTCTGTCACCCAGGCTGGAGTGCAGTGACAGAATCTCACGTCATGTTTCATGTCACCATTCCAATCCATTCCATTCCATTCTGTTCCATTCCACTCCACTTCATTCCTCTCCATTGCATGCCACTGCACTCCATTGCATTCCATTCAATTCCACTCCATTCCTCTCCAGTCCACTCCACTCCACTACACTCCACTCAGTTCCATCACATTCTTTCCACAACATTCAACTCCACTCCCCTCCACTCCACTGTCCTCCACTCCACTCTACTCTATTACATTCCATTCTATTCCATTAAACTCCATTCCACTCCACTCCACTCCACTTCATTCAATTTCATTCAGTTGCAATTCTTTACACTCCATTACCCTCCATTCCTTTCTTTCGACAGGATCTCACTGTCACCCAGGCTGGAGTGCAGTGGCAAAGTCTCAGCTCACATTTCATTTCACCATTCCATTCTGTTGCCTTCCATTCCACTCCACTCCCCTCAGCTCCATTCCACTGCACTCCATTCCACTCCACTCTATTACACTCCACTCCATTCCATTCCAACCCATTCCATTCCACTCCATTCCACTCTACTCCATGCCACTCCATTTGATTCCGTTCAACTCCGTTCCATTCCATACCATTCCACTCCACTCCACTTCAATGCACTCCACTCCACTCCTTTCCACTCCACTCCATTCCACTCCACTCCGCTCCATTACATGCCATCCCTTGCCATTTGACTCCATTCCACTCCATTCCACTGCATTCCACTCCACACCATTCCATTCCATTCTATTCCATTCCATTCCACTCCATTCCATTCCATTCCTTTATTTCAACAGCGTCTCACTCTGTCACCCTGAATGGAGTGTAGTGGCACAATCAGCTCACATTTCGTTTCACCATTCTATTCCATTCCACTCCATTGCTTTCCATTCCATTCCATTCCACACCATTCCATTCCTTTACTTACTTTCAACAAGATCTCACTCTGTCACCCTGGCTTGAGTGCGGTGGCACAATCTCAAATCACATTTCATTTCACCATTCCATTCCATTCCATTCCATTCCATTCCATTCCATTCCATTCCAATCCACTCCACTCCACTGCATTCCACACCACTCCTTTCCACTCTACTTCACTCCACTCCACTCCATTCAACTCCATCCCATTCCATTACACTCCTTTTGACTCCATTTGACTCCACTCAACTCCACTCCACTCCATTGCTTTCCATCCCATTCAATTCCACCCCATTCCACTCCACTCCACTCCACTCCACTCCAATCCACTCCACTCCGTTCCATTGCAGTCCATCCCATTCCACTCCATTCCATTCCATTCCTTTTTTTCTGACATGATCTCACTCTGTAACCCAGGCTGGAGTGCTGTGGCACAATCTCAGCTCACATTTCATTTCACCATTCTATTCCATTCCACTCCACTCCATTACACCCACTCCTTTCCACTCCACTCCATTCCACTCCACCCCACTCCACTCCACTCCATTCCATCCCATTGAATTCCACTCCATTCCATGCCACTCCACTCCATTGCATTCCGTTGCATTCAATACCACCCCACTCCAATCCACTTCAATCCACTCGACTGCACTCCACTCCACTCCATTTCACACCATTCCATTCCATTCCTTTCCACCCCATGCCACTCCACTCCTCTCCACTCCACTCTACACCACCTCATTTCATTACTTTGCATTCCATTCCTCTCCATTCCATTCCATTTGTTTCTTTCAGCAGGATCTCACTCTGCCACCCAAGCTGGAGTGCAATAGCACAATCTCAGCTCACATATAATTTCACCATTCCATCCCCTTCCATTCCATTCCATATCATTCCATTCCTCTCCATTCCACTCCACTCCACTACACTCCAATCCATTCCACTCCAATCCCCTCCACTCCATTCCATTCCATTCCATTCCATTCCATTCCATTCCATTCCATTCCTTTCTTTGACAAGATCTCACTCAGACACCCAGACTACAGTGCTGTGCCACAATTTCACCTCACATTTCATTTCATAACTCCATTCAATTCCATTCCTTTCCATTCCATTCCATTCCACTACACACCTCTCCAATCAACTCCACCCAACTCCACTCCACTACACTCCACTTTATTCCAATCCATTCCACTGCATTCCACTCCACTCCACTCCTCTCCACTACACACCACTACACTTCCCATTCCATTCCCCTCCATTTTTCTCCACTCCATTCCACTCCAGTCCACTCCACTCCATTCCTTTACACTTCATCCCACTCCATTACACTGCATTCCACTCCTCTCCACTCCAGTCCACTACATTCCATTCCTTTCTTTCGTCATGATCTCACTCTGTCACCCAAGTTAGAAAGCAGTGGCACAATCTCAGCTAACATTTCCTTTCACCATTAAATTCTATTCCATTTCATTACATTTCCAAATCATTTAACTCCACTCCAATCCACTGTACTCCACTCCACTCTACTCCATTACATTCCACTCCACTCCACTCCTATCCACTCTATTCCATTACTTCCCATTCAACTCCATTCCACTCCACTACACTCCAGTCCACTCCATTGCACTCCATTCCATGCAATCCTATTCCATCCCATTCCATTCCACCCCACTGCATTCCAATCCATTACGTTCCATTCCATTCCATTCCATTCCAGTCCACTCCACTCCACTCCAATCCCCTCCACTGCACTCCATTCCATCCCATTCAATTCCACTCCATTCCACTAGATTCCACTCCAATCCACTCCATTCCATTCCATCCTATTCCATTCCACTCCACTCCACCCCACTCCACTCCACTCCATTTCGTCCCATTGATTTCCACTCCATTCCACTCCACTCCACTCCACTCTACTCCATTGCATTTCATTCTATTCAATTCCCCCCCACTCCATGCCACTTCAATCCACTTGACTCTACTCTACTGAACTTCACACCATTCCATTCCATTCCATTTCACTCCATTATACTCCACTCCTCTCCAGTCCAATCCACTCCACACCACCTTATTCCATTACATTGCGTTCCCTTCCACTACATTACATTCCATTGATTTCTTTTGACAGGATCTCACTCTGCCACCCAAGCTGGAGTGCAGTGGCACAATCTCAGCTCACATTGCATTTCACCATTCCATCCCCTTACATTCCATTTAATTGCCTTCTATTGTATTCTATTCCACTCCACTCTACACCCCTCCTCTCCATTCCATTCCATTCCATACCATTCCATTCCTGTCCATTCCCCACTCCACTCCACTCCACTCCAATCCACTCCACTCTAATCCTCTCCACCCCACTCTTTCCATTCCATTCCATTCCATTCCATTCAACTCGATTCCATTCCATTGCTTTCTTCGACAGGATCTCACTCTGACACCCAGGCTATAGTGCAGTGGCAGAATCTCAGCTCACATTTCATTTCATAATTCTATTCCATTCCATTCCATTCCACTCCACACCTCTCCATTCAACTCCTCTCCATTCCACTCCACTACATTCCAATCCATTCCACTCTATTCCACTCCACTCCACTCCTCTCCACTCCACTCCACTACAGTCAAATACATTCTACACCATTACACTCCACTCCAATCCAATCCTTTCCATTCCATCCCATTCCATTCCACTCCATTTCCGTCCACTCCATTCCACACCACTCCACTCCATTCCATTCTTTCCACTCCACTCCATTCCATTCCTTTCATTCGACAGTTTCTCTCTGTCACCCAGGTTGGAGTGCAGTGGCACAGTCTCAGCTCACATTTTATTTCACCAATCCATTCCATTTCATTGCATTCCATTCCAGTATATTCCATTCCAATTCAGTCCACTCCACTCCACTCAACTCCAGTGCACTCCATTTCAATCCATTCCACTCAGTTCCACCCCTCTCCATTCCACTCCACTCCACTCCATTCCATTCCATTCCATTCCATTCCATTCCATTCCATTCCATTCCATTCCATTCCATTCCATTATATTCCATTGCATTCCATTCCGGTCCACTCCACTCATCTCCACTCCACTCCTCTCCATTCCTCTCCACTCCATTGCACTCCACTCCACTGCATTCCACTCCACAACATTCCACTCCACTCCACTCCTTTCCTTTCATTTCCATTCCGTTACACTCCATTCCACTCCATGCCCCTCCACTTCACTCCACTGCACTCTAACCGAGTCGACTACACTCCACCCAACACCACTTCTTTCCACTCCACTACATTCCATCCCACTCTACTCCACTCCATTCCACTCCATTCCATTCCATTCCACTCCACTACACTCTGTTCCACTCCACTCCATTCCACTCCACTCCACTCCATTCCACTCCACTCCACTCCACACCACTCCCTTCCACTCCAATCCATTGCTTTCCAGGCTGGAGCAAAGTGGCACAATCTCAGCTCACATTTCATTTCAGCATTCCATTCCCTTCCATTCCATTACGTTCCATTACATTCCATTCAACTCAACTCCGCTCCATTCCACTCCGTTCCACTCCACTCCACTCAGTTCCTCTCCACTCCTTTCCACTCCACTCCATTGTAGTCCACTCCACTCCACTCCATTCCACGCCACTCCACTCTGTTCCATTCCTTTCCATTCCATTTCACTCCATTCCACTCAACTCCTATCTACTCCACTCCACTCCATTCCACTCCAATCCACTCCACTCCAAACCACTCCATTCCACACCAATCCATCCACTCCACTTCAATCCACTCCACTCCTCTCCACTTTACTCCATTCCATTCTACTCCTTTCCACCAAACTGTATTCCACTCCACACCACTCAATTCCACTCCTTTCCACTCCACTCCACTCCAATACATTCAATTCCATCCTGTCCATTACACTACATTCCACTCCATTCCACTCCACTCCACTCCACTCCACACCACTCCATTCCACTTCCTTCCACTACATTCTACTCCACTCCACTACATTCCAATCCATCCCATTGCATTCCACTACAATGCACTCCACTGCATTCCACTGCACTGCACTGCACTCTACTCCGTTACATTCTATCCCATTCCATTCAACTCCATTCCACTCCACTCCACTCGCCTTTACTCATTCCCATTCCAGCCCATTCCTTTCCACTCCATTCCACTCCACTCCACTCAAATCCACTCCACTCTAATCCATTCCATTCCATTCCGTTCTGCTACACTCCATTCCCTTCCACTCGACTCCACTCCACTGCACTACACTACACTACACTCTACTGAACTCCACTCCACTCAATTCCATTACATTTCTTTCTTTCAACAGTATCTCACACTGTCACCCAGGCTGCATTGAAGTGGCACAATCTCAGCTGACATATCGTTTCACAATTTCATTCCATTCCATTACATTAATCTCCACTCCACTCCACTCCACACCACTCCACTCCATTCCGTTCCATTCCATTCCGTTCTGCTACACTCTATTCTCTTCCACTCGACTCCACTCCACTGCACTACGCTACCCTACACTCTACTGCACTCCACTCCACTCAATTCCATTACATTCCTTTCTTTCGACAGGATTTCACCCTGTCACCCAGGCTGCATTTAAGTGACATTTCGTTTCACAATTCCATTCCATTCCATTCCATTACATTACATTAATCTCCACTCCACTCCACTCCACACCACTCCACTCCATTCCGTTCCATTCCATTCCACTAAACTCCACTCCATTCCATTCCATCCTATTCCATTCCACTCCACTCCATTCCACTCCTCTCCACTCCACTCCATTCCATTCCATTCCCTTCCATTCCAGTCCACTCCACTCCACTCATTTCCACTCCACTGCACTCCATTCCTCTATACTCCATTCCACTCCACTCCATTCCATTCCCTTCCATTCCAGTCCACTCCACTCCACTCATTTCCACTCCATTGCACTCCATTCCTCTACACTCCATTCCACTCCACTCCATTACACTCCATTCCATTCCACTCCACTCCACTCCGTTCCTTTCAATTTCATTCCCTTACATTCCATTCCACTCCACGGCACTCCACTCCACCCTGTTTCACTCCACTCAACTCCACCCAACACCACTGCATTCTTCTCCACTCCATTCTACTCCACTCCACTCCATTCCTCCCCAATCTACTCTATTCAAATACTTTGCATTCCACTCCATTCCACCGCAGTCCACTCCACCACACTGCACTCCACTACACCACACTCCATTCCACTCTGCTCCCTTCCACTCCACTGCACTCCACTCCAATCCACCCCACGCCACACCAATCCACCTGACTCCACTCCATTCCATTGCATCCTATTGCATTCTACTCCATTCCACTCCTCTCCACTCCACTGCATTCTATACCATTCCACTCCACTCCAATCCACTCCACGCACCTCCATTGCACTCCACCCCTTTCAACTCCACTACATTCCAATCCACCCCACTCCACTCCACACCACTCCATTCTATTCCCTCCCATTCCTTCCCAATCCTATTCACTCCACTCCACTCTTATGCACTCCATTCCACTCCACTCAGTTCCATTCCATCCCATTCTATTTGACTGCACTCGACTCTCCTCCACTCCACTCCATGCTATTCCATTCCATTGCATTCCATTCCATTCCATTCCTCTCCATTCCATTGCAATCCACTCCATTCAATTCCATTCCATTCCATTCCAATGCATTTCACTCCACTTCATTCTGCTCCACTCCACTGCACTCCACTCAATTCCATTCCATTGCATCCCATTCCATTCCACTCCTCTCTACTCCACTCTATTCCATTCCAATCTATTCCTATCCATTCCATTCCATTCCGTTCCATTCCATTCCATTCCATTCCATTCCATTCCATTCCATTCCATTCCATTCCACTCCTTTTTTCAACAAGATCTCAGGCCAGGGCAATCAGAGCTCAAATTTCATTTCACCATACCATTCCCTTCCATTCCATTCCATTCCACTGCACTCCATTCCACTCCACTCCAAACCATTCCATTCAATTCCATTCCATTGCACTCCATTCCACTCCACTCCAGTTAACTCCAATCCACTCCATTCCATTCCATCCCATTCCGTTCTACTCCATTCCACTAAACTCCTTTCCATTCCATCCCTTTCCATTCGACTCCATTCCACTAAACTCCACCCTACTCTACTCCACTCCACTACTGTCCATTCCATTACTTTCCATTTCCATTCCATTCCAATCCATTCCACTCCAATCCACTCCACTCCACTCCATTCCATTCCACTCCATTCCACTCCACTCCACTCGGTTCCATTCCATTCCATTCCATTCCACTCCACTCCTGTACACTCCTTTCCACTAAACTCCGTTCCATTCGATCCCATTACTTTCCACTCCATTCCCATCCACTCCACTCCACTCCAATCCACTCCACTCCACTCCACTCCATTCCATTCAATTCCATTCCTCTCCATTCCATTCCATTCCATTCCATTCCATTCCATTCCATTCCAATCCTTTCTTTTGACAGGGTCACTGTCTCTCACCCCGGTTGGAGTGCATTAGCAGAATCTCAGGTCACTTTACATTTCACCATTCCATTCCATTCCATTCCATTACATTCCACTCCAAGGCACTCCACTCCACTCCCCACCATTCCATTGCATTCCGTTCCATTCCACTGCATTCCACTCCACTCCTGTTCACTCCACTCCACTCCTGTTCACTCCACTCCACTCCATTCCATTCCATCCAAATGCATTTTACTCCACTCCAAAACATTCCACTCAAATCCACTCCATTCCACTCCATTTCATTCCATCCCATTCCATTCCACACCATTCCACACCAATTCACTCCACTCCACTACATTACATCACATTCCATTCAGCCCCAATTCACTCCACTCCACCCTACTAAACTCCACTCCACTCTACTCCATTCCATTCCATCCCATTCCAATCCACTCCATTCCACAACACTCCACTCCACACCACTCCACTGCATTCCATTCCACTCCATTCCATTACATTCCTTTCTTTCATTAGGATCTCACTGTGTCACCGAGGCTGGAGTGCAGTGGCACAATCTGAGCTCACATTTCATTTCACCATTCCATTCCATTTCATTCCATTCTATCCCAATCCACTCCACTCCACTCCATAACATTCCACTCCCCTCCACTCCACCCCACCCCACTCCTCTCCACTCCACTATATTCCATTCCATCCCCTTTTATTCTACTCCTTTCCTCTACACTTCATTCCAATCTACTCCACCCTGCTCCACTCCATTGCACTCCACTCCACTCCATTCCATTCCATTCCATTCCACTAAATTCCAATCCACTCCACTCCATTCCATTCCACTCCATTTCATTTCAGTCAACTCCACTCCACTCCCATACACTCTGCTCCACTCCATCCCATTCCATTCGTTTTGACTGCACTTCACTCCACTCCACCAAGTTCCACTCCGATCTATTCTGTTCCTTCCCATTCCATTCCACTCCTTTCCACTCCAATCCACTCGACTCCATTCCATTCCATTCCATTCCAATCCACTCCATTCCACTCCACTCCACTACAGTCCACTCCACTCGCATCCACTCCAATCAACTACACTCGTCTACTCTCCACTCCACCACAAACCATTCCATTCCTTTCTTTCGACAGGATCTCACTCTCTCACCCAGGCTGCAGTGCAGTGGCACAATCTCAGCTCACATTTGATTTCACCATTCCATTCAATTCCATTCCTTTCAAGTCCACTGCAGTCAATTCCACTCCAGTCTGTTCCATTCCATTCCATTTAATTCCACTCCATTTCACTCCACTCCACTCCATTCCTCTCCACTCCAATAAAATCCATTCAATTCCATCCCATTACACTCCCCTCCATTCCCCTCTACTCCACTCCACTCCACTCCACTCCATTCCATTCCATTTTATTCCTTTCTTTCGACAGGATCTCACTCTGTCACCCAGGCTGGAATGCAGTGGAACACTCTCAGCTATCATTTCATTCAGAATTCCCTTCCATTCCATTCCATTCCCTTCCAGTCAACGCCACTCCACCCCTCTCCACTCCACTCAACTCCATTCCACTTCACTCCCCTCAATTCCATTCTACTCAACTCCACTCAATTCCACTCCACTCCACTCCACTATTTCCATTCCACTCCATTCCACTCCACTCCACCCAAGTTCACTACACTCCTCTCCATTCCATTCAATCCCATCTCGTTCGACTTCATTCCACTGCACTCCATTCCCTTCCAACCCATTCCATTCCACTCCATTCCAATCCAACGCTCCCCACTCCACTCCACTCCACTCCACTCCATTGCATTCCATTTAATTTCCATTCCATTCCATTCTATTCCATTCCATTCCATTCCAATCCACTGCACTCCACTCCATTCCATTCCACTCCACTCCACTCTCCTGCACTCGTTTTTTCCACCCAATTCGACTCCACTCCAATCCTTTCCATTCCATCCCATTCCATTCCAGTCCATTCCACGCCACTCCACTCCTCTAAACTCCGTTCCATTCCATCCCATTCCATTCTACTCCTGTCCCCTCCACTCCACTACACTCCATACCATTCCATTCCAATCCTTTCTTTCGATAGGATCTCACTATGTCACCAAGGCTGGAGTGCAGTCGCCCAATCTCAGCTCACACTTCATTTCACCATTCCATTCCATTCCAATCCATTCCATTCCATTCAATTCCACTCGATTCCACCCCACCCCACTCCATTCAACTCCACCGCACTCCATTCCACTCCACTCCACTCCATTCCACTCCAATCCACTCCACTCCATTCCATTCCACTCCACTCCATTCCATTCAACTCCTCACCGCTCTATTTGATTCCATTACACTCTATTCCACTCCACTCCACTCCACTCCATTCCACTCCACTCCACTTCACGCCACAGCACTCCATTCCACTCCATCCATTCCAGGCCACTCCACTCCTCAACTCCACTCCATTCCATTCCATTCCATTCCGTTCGATTCCTTTCTACTAAATTCCTTCACACTGCCCTCCAGTCCACTTCACTCCATTCCACTCCTCCCCATTCCACTCCACTCCACGACACTCCACTCCACTCCACTCCTTTCAATTCCATCTTATTCCATTACAATCCATTCCACTCCACTCCTCTCCACCCCAATACACTCTCCTCCATTCCACTCCACTCCACTCCATTCCATTCCATTCCATTCCATTCCATTCCATTCCATTCCATTCCATTACTTTTCATTCCACCCCTCTCCCCTCCACTCCAAGCAATTCCACTCCACTCCACTCCTTTTTACTCCACTCCTCTCCACTGCACACGACTCCCTTCCATTCCATCCCATTCCATTCCTCTGCAATCCACTTCAATCCACTTCACTCCACTGCACTCCACTCCACTCCATTCAATTCTATTGGATTCCTTTCTTCCAACTGTATCTCACTCTGTCACACAGGCTGGAGTGCAGTGGCACAATCTATGCTCAAATTTCATTTCACCATTTCATTCCATTCCATTCCACTCCATGCCACTGCACTACACTCCACTCTAATCCACTCCATTCAACTCCCCTCCAATCCACTCCACTCCATTCCATTCCATTCTTTTCCTCCCCATAGCATTCCTCTCCCATCTACTCCACTACACTCCACTCCAATCCATTCCACTCTTTTCCAATCCATCCCATTCCATCCCCTTCCATTCCATTCCATTCTTTCCATTCCATTCCAGTCCATTCCATTCTATTGCACTCCATTCCATTCCATTCCATTCTCCATTCCATTCCAGCATTCCATTTATTGCCTCCATTCCATTCCATTCCATTCCATTCCATTCCATTCCATTCCATTCCATTCCTTTCTTTCAACATGATCTCACTCTGTCACCAAGGCTGGAGTGCAGTGGCACAATCTCAGCTCACATTTCATTTAACCATTTCATTCCATTCCACTCCACTCCTCTCCACTCCACTCAATTCCTTTCCTTTCCATTCCACTCCACTCCACTCTATTCCATTCCGTTGCATCACATTCCATCCCACTCCACTCCACTTCACTCCCCTCCACTCCATTCCGTTCCAATCCATTCCTCTCCATTCCATTCCATTCCATTCCTTTCTTTCAACTTGATCTCCCTCTGTCAGCAAGGTAGGAGTGCAGTGGTAGAATCTCAGGTCCCATTTCATTTGGCCATTCCATTCCATTCCATTCCATTCCACTTCACTGCACTGCACTCCACACTACTCCACTCAATTCCCTTGCATTCCATTCCATTCCACTCCATTCCACTCCACTCCAGTTCACTCCACTACACTCTTTTCCATTCCATCTCAATCCATTTTACTCCATTTCTCTGTGCTCCACTCCAATCCACTCCAATCAACTCCATTCCATTCCCTCCCATTCTATTCCACTGCATTCCACTCCAATCCACTCCATTCAACTCCACTACATTCCATCCTATTCCAGTCCACTAGATTCCACTCCACTCCACCCTTCTCAACTCCACTCCACTCTACTCAATTCCATTCCATCCCATTCCAAAGCACCACATTCCACTCCACTTCACTCCACTCCACTCCACTGTATTCCATTCCATTCTGTTCCACTCCATTCCATTACATTCCTTTCTTTCGACTGCATCTCACTCTGTCACCCAGGCTGGAGTGCAGAGTCACAATCTGAGCTCACATTTCATTTCACCATTCTATTTCATTCCGTTCTATCCCAATCCACTCCACTCCATAGCATTCCACTCCAATCCACTCCACTCCACTCGACTCCACTCCTTTCCATTCAATCACCTTCCATTCTAATCCATTACTCTACACTCCATTCCACTCCACTGCACCCTATTCCACTCCGTTCCACTCCACTCCACTCCACTCCACTCCATTCCATTCCATTCTATTCCTCTATACTCCACTCCCCTCCACTCCATTCCATTCCACTGCATTTCAGTCCTCTCCACTCCACTCTTCTCCACAACCCCCCACTCCAATACACTCCATTCCATTCCACTCCATTCGACTGTACTTCACTCCAATCTACTGCACTCCGTTCCAATACATTCCATTCCATCCCATTCCATTCCACTTCATTGCTCTCCACTCCATTCTACTCCACTCGTCTCCACTCCACTCCACTCCATTCCAGCCTATTCCATTCCACTCCATTCCACTCCACTCCACTCCATTCAATTCAATTGTATTCCTTTCTTCTGACAGTATCTCACTCTGTCACACAGGCTGGAGTGCAGTGGCACAATCTATGCTCAAATTTCATTTCACCATTTCATTCCATTCCATTCCATTAAATTCCATTCCATTCCACTCCATGCCACTGCACTACACGCCACTCCAATCCAATCAAGTCCACTTCACTCAACTTCACTCCACTCCACCAGAATCCATTCCATTCCTTTCTTTCAAGAGTATCTCACTCTGTCACCCAGCCTGCAGTTCAGTGGCACAATCTCAGCTCACATTTCATTTCACCATTCATTTCCATTCCATTCCATTGCATTCCATTCCATTCCATTGAACTCCACTGCAATCCTTTGCATTCCATTCCACTCCATTTCACCCCAATCCACTCCACTCCATTCCTCTCCACTTCCCTCCACTCCACTCCACTCCATACCATTCCACTCCATTCCCCTGCACTCCACTCCATTGCACCCCATTCCACACCATTCCACTCCCCTACTTTCCATTCCATCCCATTCCATTCCAGTCCCCTCCACTCCACACCACTCCACTCCTCTAAATTCCGTTCCATTCCATCCAATTCCATTCCACTCCAATCCCCCATACTCCACTACACTCCATTCCATTCCATTCCATTCCATTCTTTTCTTTTGACAGGATCTCACTATGTCACACAGGCTGTAGTGCAGTGGCACAATCTCAGCTCACATTTTGTTTCACAATTCATTTCATTCCAATCAATTCCATACCATTCCTTTCCATTCCATTCCATTCAACTCCACTGCACTCCACTCCACTCCATTCCACTCCACTCCACTCCATTCTACCCCTTCCGCTAGACTCCACTCCATTCCACTCCTCTCCACTACACTACACTCCATTCCACTCTACTCCACTCCACTCCATTCCATTCCATTACACTATTCCACTCCACTCCATTCCATTCCACTCCACTCCACTTCACTCCACACCACTCCATTTCACTCCACTCCATTCCATGCCACTCCACTCCTCTCCATTCCACTCCATTCCATTGCATTCCACACCATTCCTCCACACTGCACTCCAGTCCACTCCACTCCATTCCACTCCTCTCCATCCCACTCCAATCCATGACACTCCACTCCATTCCACTCCATTCAATTCTGTCCTTTTCCGTTACAATCCATTCCCTCCACACCACTCCACCCCAATCCACTCCACTCCACTCCACTCCATTCCATTCCATTTTATTCCACAATACTCCACTCCACTCCACTCCATTCCATTCCACTCCATTTCAGCCCACTCCACTTCTCTCCACAACCCTCCACTCCACTCCATTCCATTCCACTCCATTTCAGCCCACTCCACTCCTCTCCACAACCCTCCACTCCAATACACTCCATTCCATTCCACTCCATTCGACTGTACTTCACTCCAATCCACTGTATTCCGTTCCAATACATTCCGTTCCATCCCATTCCATTTCACTTCATTGCTCTCCACTCCACTCAACTCCACTCCTCTCCATTCCAATCCACTCCATTCCATCCCATTCCAATCCATTCCATTCCACTCCACTCCACTCCAATCCCATCGAATCCACTTCCACGACTTCACTCCACTCCACTAGAATCCATTCCATTCCTTACTCTCAACAGTATCTCAGCCTGTCACCCTGCCTGCATTGCAGTGGCACAATCTCAGCTCACATTTCATTTCGCCATTCATTTCCATTCCATTCCATTCCATTGCATTCCATTCTGTCCCATTGAACTCCACTCCTCTCCACTCCATTCCATTCCACTCCATTTCATCCCACTCCACTCCACTCCCCTCCATTCCACTCCACTCCATACCATTCCACTCCATTCCCCTGCACTACACTCCTTTGCACCCCATTCCACACCATTCCTCTCCCCTCCTTTCCATTCCATCCCATTCGATTCCAGTCCCTTCCACTCCACAGCACTCCAATCCTCTAAATTCTTTTCCATTCCATCCAAATCCATTCCACTACAATCCCCTAGACTCCACTCCACTCCACTCCATTCCTTTCCATTCCATTCCATTCCTTTCTTTCAACAAGAAATGCTGTAGTGCAGTGGCACAATCTCAGCAACACAGGCTGTAGTGCAGTGGTACAATCTCAGCTCCCATTTCGTTTCACAATTCCATTCCATTCCAATCAATTCCATTCCATTCCTTTCCATTCCATTCCATTCAACTCCACTGCACTCCACTCCATTCCACTCCCCTCCAATCCACTCCACTCCACTCCATTCTACTCTTCTCCACTTAACTCCAGTCCATTCCACTCCTCTCCACTCCTCTCCATTCCACTCTACTCCACTCCACTCCATTCCATTCCATTCCACTCCATTCCACTCCACTCCACTTTACTCCACAACACTCCAATCCACTCCACTCCATTCCATGCCACTCCACTCCTCTCCATTCCACTCCATTCCATTCCATTCCTCCACATTGCACTCCAGTCCATTCCACTCCATTCCACTCCTCTCCATCCCACTCCAATCCACGACACTCCACTCCACTCCATTCAATTCCGTCCTTTTCCATTACAATCCATTCCCTGCACACCACTCCACACCAATTCACTCCACTCCACTCCATTCCATTCCATTCAATTCCATTGCATTTCATTACTTTTCATTCCACTCCACACCACTCCCCTCCACTACATTCCATTCCACTCCATTCAATTCCATTCCATTCCACTCCTTTCCTTTCCATTCATTTTTTTCGACAGGATTTCACTCTATCACACAGGCTGGAGTACAGCGGCACAATCTCTGCTCACATTTCATATCACAATTCGATTCCATTTCATTCCAATCAATTCCATTCCATTCCATTATTTTCCATTCCATTCCACTCCACACCACTCCATTCCAATCCACTCCATTCCATTCCACTCCACTCGAATCCACTGCATTCCATTTCTTTCCACTCCTTTGCATTCCACCCCACTCCACTCCACTCCATTCCATTCCATTCCTTTCTTTCAACAGGATCTCTCTCTGTCACCAAGGCTGGAGTGCAGTGGCACAATCTCAGCTCACATTTCATTAACCATTCCATTCCATTCAATGTGATTCCATTCCTTTCCATTCCATTCCACACCACTCCACTCCAGTCCACTCCACTCAATTCCATTCCATTCCATTACACTCCATTCCATTACACTCCACTACATTCTCCTCCACTCCACTCCACTCCTCTCCATTAAATTCCTTTGCATCCCAATCCTTTCCACTCCACTCTACTCCACTTCCCTAAACTCCATTCCATTCCAATCCATTCCTCTCCATTCCATTCCTTTCCATTCCTTTCTTTCCACAGGATCTCCCTCTGTCACCCAGATAGGAGTGCAGTGGTAGAATCTCAGGTCCCATTTCCTTTCACCATTCCATTCCATTGCATTCCATTCCATTCCATTTCATTACATTACATTACATTCCAATCCACTCCACCCCACTGCACTCCACACCATTCCATTGCATTCCATTCCATTCCACTCAATTCCAGACCACTCCAGTTCACTCCACTACACTCCATTCCATTCCATCCCAGTCCGTTTTACTCCATTACACTCCACTCCACTCCAATCAACTCAAACCAACGCCATGTCATTCCAACCCATTCCATTCCACTCCATTCCACTCCAATCCACTCTACTCCACTCCACTACACTACATTCCATCCTATTCCATTCCACTCGATTCCACTCCACTCCACCCTTCTCCACTCCACTCTACTCCATTCATTTCCATTCCATTCCAACCCACTCCATTCCACTCCACTCCACTCCACTACACTCCTCTCCACTGTATACCATTCCATTCCATTACAATGCATTCCACTACTTTCCTTTCTTTCGACAGGATTTCACTCTATCACCCAGGCTGGAGTGCAGTGGCACAATCTTTGCTCACATTTCATTTCACCATTCCGTTCCATTTCTTTCCATTCTATCCAAATACACTGCACTCCACTCCACTCCATAACATTCCCCTCCACTCCTCTCCACCCCACTCCACTCCTCTCCACCACACTCCACTCCACTGCTTTCCATTGAATCCCATTCCATTCTATGCAATTCCTCTACACTCCATTCCACTAAAATCCACCCTACTCCATGCCACTCCATTCCACTCCACTCCACTCCATTTCACTCAATTCCTTTCCATTCGATTTCACTAAAGTCCACTACATTCCACTCCATTTAACCTCACTCCACTCCACTGCACTCCCATCCACTCCTCTCCACTCCATTCCAATCCACTCCATTCTACTGCACTTCAATCTAATCCACTCCATTTTGTTGCATCCCATTTCATTCCACTCCATTCCACTCAACTCCACTGTACTTCACTCCTCTCTACTCCACTAAACTCCAATCCATTCCATCCAATTTCATTCAACTCCACTCTACTCCCCTCCAGTCCACTCCACTCCAATCCATTCCAATCCACTTCACTCGATGATACTCCACTCCACTACAATCTATTCCATTCCTTTCATTCAACAGGTTCTCACTCTGTCACCCAGGCTTTAGTGCAGTGGCAGAATCTCAGCTCACACTTCATTTCGCCATTCCATTCCATTCCATTCCATTCCATTCCATTCCATTCCATTCCATTCCACTCCACTGCACTCCACGCCATTCCACTCCACTGCAATCCATTCCACTCCATTTCATTCCACAGCACTCCATTTCACTCCGCTCCACTCAATTCCATTACACTCCTCTCCACTCCACTCCACACCACTCCACTCCACGTCACTCCACTCCACACCACTGCATTCCACTCCATTCCACTCCACTCCACTAAACTCCATTCTGTCAGATTCCATTGCATTCCACTCCATTCCACTCCACTCCACTCCACTCCATTCAATCCCATTCCATCTCATTCCTTTCCAATCCATTCCACACCACTCCACTTTGCTCCATTCCACTCCACTCCATGCCACTCCATTCCATTCCATTGCATCCCATTCCATTCCACTCCACTCGAATCCACTCCACTCCATTCCATTCCAATCCATTGCTCTCCATTCAATTCTATTCCATTCCATCTCATTTCTTTCCAATCCTTTCCACACCACTCCACTTTGCTCCACTCCACTCCACTCCATGCCACTCCATTCTATTGCATCCCATTCCATTCCACTCCACTCCATTCGACTCTGCTCCGCTCCATTCCATTCCAATCCATTACTCTCCATTCAATTCTATTCCATTCCTTTCTTTTGATTGTTTCTCACTCTGTCACTCAGGCTGGAGTGCAGTGGCACAATCTCAGCTCACATTTCATTTCAGCACTCCATTCCATTCAGTTCCATTCCATTACACTGCACTGAAATCAACTCTACTCCACAACATTCCATTCCGTTGCATTCCTTTCCACTCCATTCCACTCCACTCCTGTTCACTCCACTACGCTCCATGCCATTCCATTCTACTCCATTCCACTATAGCCCGTTCCATTGCATCCCATTCCATTCCCCTCCATTTCACTCCACTCCACTCCAGTCCACTCCATTCCACTCCACTCTACACCATTCCATTCCATTCCACTCCATTCCACTCCACTCCAGTTTAATCCACTCCACTCCTCTCCACCGCATTCCATTCCATCCCATTCCATTCTACTCCATTCCTCTAGACTCCATTCCATTCCATCCCTTTCCATTCTCCTCCATTCCACTCCTCTCCACCCCAATCCACTCCACACCATTCCATTCCATTCCATTCCATTCCAATACACTCCCTTCCACTCCACTCCAGTTCACTCCACTCCACTCCACTCCATTACATTCCATTCCATTCCACTCCACTCCCCTCCACTCCATTCCACTCCCCTGCACTCCACTCCATTCCACTGCAATCTGTTCATTCCATCTCATTCCATTGCTTTCCACTCCACACAACTCCCCTCCACTCCACTACTCTCCACTCCCCTAAACTCCGTTCCATTCCATTCCAATCCATTTCACACCACTACTCTCCATTCAATTCCATTCCGTTCCTTCAGTTCCTTTCTTTTGACATGAGCTCATTCTGACACCCAGGCTGGAGTGCAGTGGCACAGTCTCAGCTCAGATTTCATTTCACCGTTCCATTCCATTACATTCCATTCTATTCCATTCCATTCCATGCATTCCATTCAACTCTACTCCGCTTCCCACCACTCCATTCCACTCCACGCCACTCCATTCCATTCCACTCCATTCCACTCCACTACATTCCACTGCAGCCTCTCCACTCCATTCCACTCCACTCCACTAATTTCCAAACCACTCCATTCCACTCCACAGCACTCCATTCCATTCCATCCCATTCCATTCCACTGAAATCCACTCCATTCTATTCCACTCCACTGCACTCCACTCCACTCCAATCCATTACATTCTATCCTAATCCATTTGACTCCATTCCACTCCACTCCACACGACTCCAATCATTCCCATTCCATCCCATTCCTTTACACTCCATTCCACTCCACTCCACTCCACTGTATTCTATTCCATTTCATTCCATTCCATTACATTCCATTTTCTTCCATTCCACTCCACTTGATTCCACTCCAGTACCCTACACAACACTCTACTCCACTCCACGCCACTCTATTCTATTCTATTCCTTTCTTTCAATAGGACCTCACATCGTCACCCAGGCAGCATTGCAGTGGCACAATCTCACCTCACATTTCATTTCACCATTCAATTCCATTTCATTCCATTTGGTTCCATTCCATTCTTTTCCATTCCATTCAACTCCACTCGACTCCACTCCATTCCACTCCGCTCCACTACATTCCACTCAACTTCATTCCACTCCACTCAACTCCAATGTCTTCCACTCCACTCCACTCCATTCCACTCCTTTCCAGTCCACTCCACTGTGTTCCTTTCCTTTTGATTCCATAACACTTCATTCCATTCTACTCCACTCTACTCCCGTCCACTCCACTCCACTCCATTCCACTCCAATCCACTCTATTCCACACCTCTCCATTCCACTAAACTCCAATAGACTCCATTCCTCTCCACTTCACTCCAATACATTCCATTCCATTCCATTCCACTCCATTCAACCACAGTGCACTCCACTCCACTCCATTCCACTCTGCTCAATTCCACTCCACTCCACTCCATTCAATTCGATCCTTGTCCATTACACTCCCACTGCAGTCCACTCCACTCTACTTCACTCCACTCCATTCCATTCCATTCCAGTCCACTCCATGCAACTCCACTCCACGCCACTCCTTTCCACCCCACTTCACTCCACACCTTTCCCTTCCATTTCATCCCATTCCATGCCACTGCAATCCACTACAGTCTACTCCACTCAACTGCACTCCACTACACTCCACTGCTATACATCCCATCCCATTCCATTCGACTGCATTCCACTCCACTCCACTCCATTCAACTCCGCTCATTGCCATTCCATCTGATTCCTTTCCACTCATTTCCACTCCACACCACTCCACTCCAATCCATTCTATCCATTCCTTTCCATTCCATTACACTCCATTAGCCTCCACTCCACTCCACTGCAATCCACTCCACTACACTACACTACACTCTACTCCACTCAACTCCACTCAATTCCATTCCATTACTTTCTTTCAGCAGGATCTCACACTGCATTGATGTGGCTCAATGGACCCAGGGTGCATTGATGTGACACAATCGCAGCTCACATTTCACCATTCCATTCCATTCCACAGCACTGCACACCACTGCCGTCCATTCCAGTCCACTCCATTCCCCTCAACTCAACTCCATTCCATTCTATTGCACTCCCTTCCACTCCCCTCCATTCGACTCTACTCCACTCCATTCCACTCCATTCCATTCCACTCCATTCCATTCCATTCCATTCCATTCCATTCCATTCCATTCCATTCCAGTATATTCCATTGCATTATATTCCAGTCCCCTCCACTCATCTCCAATCCACTGCATTTCATTCCTCTCCACTCCATTCCACTACACTCCAGTCCACTCCATTTTACTCCACTCCACTCCATTCCACTCCACTCCATTCCACTCTACTCCACTCCACTCCAATCCATTCCAATACACTCCATTCCAGGCCACTCAATTCCACTCCATTCCATTCCATTCCATTAAACTCCATTCCTCTCCACTCCATTCCACTCCTCTCCACTTCACTCCATTCCATTCCAATCTATTCCATTCCATTCCACTGCCCTCCACCACACTCCACTTCTCTCCACTCCATTCCACTACTCTCCATTCCACTCCACTCCATTCCACTCCACTCCTCTCCATTCAATTCCATCCTAGTCCATTACACACCGTTCCACTCCACTCCACTCCATTAGATCCCATTCCATTCCATTCCATTCCATTCCATTCTATTCCATTCCATTCCATTCCATTCCATTCCATTCCACTCCACTCCACTACATTCAACTCCACTCCACTCCACTCCATTCCACTCCACTCCACTCCATTACACTCCACATATCTCCATTCCATTCCACTGAAATCCACTACACTTTACTCCACTCCAATCCATTACATTTCATCCCATTCCATTCGCCTCCATTCCACTCCACTCTTCTCGTCTCTACTCATTCACATTCGATCTCATTCCTTTCCACTCCTTTCCACTCCACTCCACTCCTTTAGATCCCATTCCATTCCATTCCACTTCACTCCACTCCACTCCACTCCACGCCACTCTGCTCCATGCCACTCCATTCCACTCCACTCCACTCCTCTCCACTGAAATCCACTACACTTTACTCCACTCCAATCCATTACATTTTGTCCCATTACATTCGCCTCCATTCCACTGGACTCATCTCGTCTCCACTCATTCACATTCCATCCTATTCCTTTCCAGTTCATTCCATTCCACTCCACTCCACTCATTCCATTCCACCTTATTCCATTCCATTTCACTCCATTCCTCTCCACTCCACTCAATTGTCCTCCACTCCACTACACTACATTCTCCTCCACTCCACTCCACTGTATTCCATTCCATTACTTTCTTTCGACAGGATCTCACACTGTCACCCAGGCTGCATTGCAGTGGCACAATCTCAGCCCACGTTCCATTTCACCATTCCATTCCATTCCATTCAACCCGACACCACTCCACACTACTGCACTCCTTTCCAGTCCACTCCATTCCACTCAACTCCACTCCATTCCATTCTATCCCATTCCATTCCACTGCATACCATTCCACTCCTCTCCACTACACTCCATTGCACTCTCTTCCATTACATTCCATTGCAATCCATTCCAGTCCACTCCACTCATCTCCAATCCACTCCACTCCATTCCACTCCACTCCATTCCACTCCACTCCATTCCACTCCACTCCATTCCACTCCACTCCATTCCTTTCAATTCCATTACACTCCATGCCACTCCACTCCACTTCACTCCACCCGAATCCATCCCACTACACTCCACCCAACACCATTGCATTTCACTCCAGTCCATTCCACCCCATGCCACTCCATTCCACTCAACTCTATTCCAATCCATTCCACTCCACTCCTTTCCATTCCATTCCTTTCCATTACACTCCATTCCACTCCACTAAACTCCACTCCACTTCACTCCTCTCCATTGCACTCCACTCCACTCCACACCACTCCTTTCCACTCCAATCAATTCCACTCCACTCCAATCCACTCCACTCCTCTCCACTCCATTCCATTCCACACCATTCCTTTCAATTCCATTCCATTCCATTCCACTCCACTCCACTTCACTCCACTCCACTCAATTCCATTCCATTCCATTCCATTCCAATCTATTCCACTCCACTTCACTCCACTCCACTACACTGCATTTCACTCCGTTCCATTCCATTGCATCCCATTCCATTCCACTCAATTCCACTCCACTCCACTCCATTCAATTCCAATCCATTCCTATCCATCTCAATCCATTCCATTCCTTTCTTTCAACAGGATCTCAGTCTGTTATCCAGGCTTGGGTGCTGTAGCACAATCACAGCTCACATTTCATTTCACCATTGCATTCCATTTCACTCCACTGCATTCCAATCCATTCCACTCCAGACCTTTCAATTCAGTTCCATTCCATTGCACTCCATTCCGCTCCACTCCAGTTAACTCCACTCCACTCCATTCCATTCCATACCGTTCCGTTCTACTCCATTCCACTACACTCTACTCCATTCCATCCCTTTCCATTCCATTTCATTCCACTCCACTCGACCCCACTCCACTCCACTCCATTACATTACATTCCACTCCATTCCACTTCATTACATTACATTCCACTCCATTACATTACATTCCACTCCATTCCACTCCACTCCACTCCACTCCATTTCTTTCCACTCCATTCCACTCTGTTCCATTCCATTCCATTCCATTCCATTTCATTCCACTCCATTTCACTCCAGTCCAATCCACTCCACTTCTCTCCCCTCCACTAAAATATGTTCCATTCCATCCCATTACTTTCCACTCCATTACCCTCCACTCCACTCGACTCCACTCCAATCCACTCCATTCCATTCCAATTCATTCCTCTCCATTCCATTCCATTCCTTTCTTTTAACATGATCTCTCTCTGTCAGCCAGGTAGGAGGGCAGTGGCAGAATCTCAGGACACTTTACTTTTCTCCATTCCATTCCATTCCATTCCACTACAATGCACTCCAATCCACGCCACTCCAAACCATTCCATTACAATCCATTCCATTCCACTCCATTCCACTACACGCCTGTTAACTCCACTCCACTGCATTCCATTCCATCCAAATCTATTTTTCTCCATTCCCCTACATTCCACGTCAATCCACTCCAATCAACTCCATTCCATTCCATCCCAAACCATTCCTCTCCTTCCACTCCAATCCAATCCACTCCACTACGCTACATTCCTTCCCATTCCATTCCACCCCATTTCACTCCACTCCACCATAGTCCACTCCATTACACTCTACTCCATTCCATTCCATCCCAGTCAAATCCACTCCATTCCACTCCACTCCACTGCACTCCACTGCATTCCATTCCATTCCATTCCACTCCATTCCATTACATTCTTTCTTTCGACACTATCTCACTCTATCAACAAGGCTGGAGTGCACTGGCACAATCTGAGCTCACATTTCATTTCACCATTCCATTCCATTCTAGCCCAATCCACTAAACTCCAGTGCACTCCACTCCATAGCATTCCACTCCTCTCCGCCCCACCCCACTCCACTCCACTCCACTCAATTCCATTGCATTACATCACATTTTATTCTACTCCATTCCTCTACAGTCCATTCCACTCCATTCCACCCTACTCCAATTCATTCCACTCCACTCCACTCCTTTCAATTCCATTCCAATCCATTCCATTCCACTAAACTCCAATCCACTCCACTCCCCTCCACTCCACTTCACTCCATTCCATTCCACTCCTTTCGACTGCACTTCACTCCACTCCACTCCATTCCATTCCAAACCATTCCGTTCCATCTGACTCCATTCCACTCCATTCCACTTCACTCCACTCTACTCCACTCCTGTCCACTCCACTCCACTCCATTCCATTCCATTCTGCACCATTCCACTCCATTCCACTCCACTCCAATACACTCCACTTCAATCCACTACACTGAACTACACTCCACTCCACTACAATTCATTCCATTACTTTCTTTCGATAGGATCTCACTCTCTCACCCAGGCTGCAGTGCAGTGGCACAATCTCAGCTCAGTTTTTATTTCACCATTCCATTCCATTCAATTCCACTCGACTCCCCTCCACTCCACTCCATTCCAGTGCACTCCATTCCAATCAACTCCATTCCACTCCACTCCACTCTATTCCACTTCACTCCATTCCGCTCCCCTCCAATGCACTCAACTCCGTTTTATTCCATTCCATGCCATTGCACTCCATTCCACTCCACTGCATTCCACTCCACTCCACACCACTCCACTCCACTCCACTCCACACCACTCCATTCCACTCCACTCCACACCACTCCATTCCACTCCATTCCACTCCACTCTACTCCATTCCACTCCATTCCATAAGATTCCATTGCAATCCATTCCATTGCATTGAACTCCACTCCACTCCACTTCACTCCACTCCACTCCACTCTATTCCATTCCATTCCATTCCTTTCCATTACACTTCATTCTATTCCACTCCACTCGACTCCACTCCACTCTGCTGCACTCCACTCCACTATATTCTTCTCTACTCCCCTGCAATACATTCCATTCCATTCCTTTCTTTTGAGAGGATCTCACTCTGTCACCCAGGATGCAGTGCCGTGGCACAATCTCATCTCACATTTCATTTCACCATTCCATTTCATTCCATTCCATTCCCTTCCACTGCACTCCATTCCACTCCCCTCCACTCCAGTCCACTCCATTCCTTTCTATTTCATTCCATTCCATTTCATTCCACTCCAGTCCACTCCAGTCCACTCCACCACACCCCACTCCACTCCATTCCTCACCACTCTGTTCCATTCCACTCCACACCACTACATTGCACTCCACTCCATACCACTCCACTCCTCTGCACTCCACTCCATTCTAACACACTCGACTAAACTGCACACCCCTCCATTCCATTACACGCTGTTCCACTCCACAGCTTTCCATTCCATTCCACCCTTTTCTATTCCACTGCACTCCAGTGAATTCCATTCCTTTCCATTCCACTCCACTCCACTTCATTGCACGCAACTCCACTCCACTCCTTTCCACTCCACTCACTTCCTCTCCACTTCACAGCTCTCCATTCCATTCCATGCCAATCCGTACCACTGCAATAAACTCCAATTTCACTCCACTCAACTCAACTCCACTCCATTCCTTTCAACTCCTTCCCATTCCGTTAAACTCCATTCCACTCCACTCCAATCCACTCCACTCCATTCCTTTCCAATCCATTGAGTCTTCCTTCCATTCCATTCCTTTCTTTCAACAGGTTCTCACTCTGTCAACCAGGATGGAGAGCAGTGGCACAATCTCAGCTCACACTTCATTTCACAGTTCCATTCCATTCCATCCCACTCCACTATACTTGCTTCCATTCCATTCAACTCCATTCCACTCCACTCTGTAGAACTCCACTCCAATCCACTCCTTTGCATTCCACTCCATTCCACTCCACTCCACTACACACCCCTCAATTCCATTCCCTCACATTCCTTTCAACTCCAATCCACTCCAGTCCACTGCATTCCACTCCACTCCACTGCACTCCACTCCACTCCATTCCATTCCAACCTATTCGATTCCACTACATTCCAGTCCAATCCACTATATTCCATTCCATTCCATTCCACTCCACTGCACTCAACTCTATGCATCTCCACTCCACTCCTCTCCTTTCCATTCCACTCAATTCAACTCCACTACACTCCCACAGCACTCCAATCCATTCCCTACCATTCCATTCCACTCCAATCCACTCCAATCCTCTCCACTCCCCTGCATTGCAATCCACTCCACTCCATTCCATTCCCTTTTATTCCATTCTCCTCTATTCCTCTCCACTCCACTCCATTCCATTCCATCCTATTCCATTACACTCCATAACAGTTCACTCCACTAAACTCCACTCCACTACATTCCATTCCATTCCATTCCATTCCAATCCACTCTACTGCACACAACTCCACTCCACACCACTCCTTTCCACTCTATTCCATTCTAGTCCACTCCACTCCACTGCACACCACTAGATTCCATTCCATCCTATTCTATTTCACTCCAATCCACTACATTGCATTCCACTGCACTCCACTGCACTCTGCCTCATTAAATTCCATCCCATTCCTTTCTACCCCATTCTACTCTACACTCCACTCCACTTCACTGTACTCCACTCCATTCCATTCCATTCCATTCCATTCCATTCCATTCCATTCCATTCCATTCCATTCCACTCCAGTCCTTTCCATTAATTTCTTTAAACAGAATCTCACTCTGTCACCCTGACTCGAGTGCAGTGGCACAATCTCAACTCACATTTCATTTCACCATTCCATTCCATTCCAGTTCATTCATTCCATTCCACTCCACTCAACTGCACTAAATTCCACTCCACTCCACTCCAATTCGTTCCATTCCATTCCATTCTTTCAAGAGGATCTCACTCTGTCACCAAGGCTGGAGTGCAGTGAAACAATCTCAGCTCACATTTCATTTCACAATTGCTTTCCCTTCCACTCAATTCCATTGCATTCCACTCCACTCCACTCCATTCCATTTCATTCCACTCCACTCTAGTCCACTCCATTCCACTCCACACCACTCCATTCCACTCCACTCCATTCCAGTACACGCACTCCACTACATTCTATTCCTTCCCTTTCCATTCCACTCCATTCCATTCCACCCCAATCCACTCCACTCCACTCACTCCACTCTACTCCATTGCTTTCCATCCCATAACATTCTGCTCCAATCCACTCCACTTTACGCCACTCCACTCCACTCCACTGCATTCCATTCCATTCAATTCCACTCCATTCCATTACATTCCTTTCTTGCGACAGGATCTCACTCTGTCAAACAGGCTGGAGTGCAGTGGCACAATCTCAGCTCACATTTCATTTCACCATATCATTCCACTTCATTCCATTCTATCCAAATCCACTCCACTCCACTCCTTAGCATTCCAATCCACTCCATTCCACTCCACTCCAGTCCGCTCCTCTCCACTCCACCCCATTCCACTCCACTCCACTCCACTCCACACCACTCCATTCCTCTCCATTCCATTCCATTCCATTCCAGTCTACTCCACTCCACTCCACTGAATTCCTTTCCACTCCATTCCACTCCACTGCATTTCACTCCACTCCACTTTGTTCCATTACATCCCCTTCAGTTACACTCCATTGCAATCCATGCCACTCTATGCCACTCCACTCCCCTCCACCCGAGTCCACTGCACTCCACTCCACCCCACACCTCTCAATTCCACTCCACTCCATTCCACTCCACTTTGTTCCATTACATACCCTTCAGTTACACTCCACTGCAATCCATGCCACTCCACTCCACTCCACTCCACCCCAGTCCACTCCACTAGACTCCACCCCACACCTCTCCATTCCACTCCACTCCATTCCATTCCACTCCACTCCACTCCTCTCCACTCCATTCCATTCCAGTCTATTCCATTCCATTCTGCTAAACTCCACTCCACTCCAACCAACTTCATTCCACTCCACTCCATTAAACTCCTCTCCACTCCACTCCACTCCATTCCATTCCATCGTATTCCATTCCACTCCATTCCATTCATTACATTACATTCCATGCACTCCACTCCACACAACTCCACTGCACTCCCCTCCTTTCCAATGCACTCCATTCCAATCCACCCCACCCCACACAACTCCATTGCATTCCCTCCCATTCCATTCTACTCCAATCCACTCCACTCCACTCCACTCCGTTCCACTGCACTGCACTCCACTCCATTGCACTCCACTCACTCCACTCCCCTGCACTCCAGTCCATTACATTCCACACAACCCCACCCCACTCCACTCTGTTCCATTCCCTTCCCTTCCATTCCACTCCATTTCACTCAACTCTACTACACTCCACTCCTCTCCACTACACTCAAGTCCGTTCCATTCCATCCCATTCCATTCTACTCCATTCCACTCCACTCCATGCCACTCCACTTCAGTCCACTCCATTCCATTTCATTCCATTCCTTTATTTTGACAGAATCTCACTCTGTCACCCAGGCTGGTTTGCACTGGCACACTCTCAGCTCACATTTCATTTCACCATTTGAATTCCATTCCATTCCATTCAATTACAATCCATTCCATTCCATTCCATTCAACTCGACTCCCCTCCACTACACTACACTACACTACACTACACTACACTACACTCCATTCCAGTCTGCTCCATTCCACTCCACTCCATTCCACTCCATTCTATTTTATTCTACTCCATTCTACTCCAATCGATTCCACTCCATTACATTCCACTTTACTCTACTCCAGTCCACTCCACTTCAATGACTCCACTCAATTCCTCTCCACTCCATTCCACTCCACTGCACTCCCCTCCACTCCACTTTGTTCCATTCCATCCCCTTCAGTTATACTCCGTTGCAATCAATGCAACTCCACTCCACTCCACTAAACTCCACTCCACTCCACTCCACCCCAGTCCACTCCCCTCCACTCCCCCACAGCTCTCCATTCCACTCCACTCCATTCCACTTCACTCCACTCCACTAGTCTCCACTGCATTCCAGTCCATTCTATTCCAGTCCATTCCACTAAACTCCACTCCACTCCACCCCACTCCATTTCACTCCTCTCCATTCCACTCCTCTCCAGTCCACACCACTCCACTCCATTCCATTCGATCCTATTCCATTCCACTCCATTCCATTCCAATCCACTCCATTCCTTTACGTTACATTCCACTCAACTCGACTCAATTCCGCACAACTCCACTCCCCTCCCCTCCTTTCCAATCCACTCCATTCCAATCCACCCCACTCCACACAACTGCATTGCTTTCCCTCCCATTCCATTCCACTACAATCCACTCCACTCCACTCTACTACATTCCACTCAACTCCACTCCACTCCATTCCACTCTACTCCACTCCACTCCCCTGCACTCCAGTCCGTAACATTCCACACAACCCCACCCCGCTCCACTCTGTTCCATTCTCTTGCCTTTTATTCCACTCCATTCCACTCAACTCCACTCCACTCCTCTCCACTATACTAAAGTCCGTTCCATTCCATCCCATTCCATTCTACTCCATTCCACTCCACACCATGCCACTCCGCTCCACTCCATGCCAATCCACTCCAGTCCACTCCATTCCATTACATAACATTCTTCTATTTCGACAGGATCTCACTCTATCACCCAGGCTAGTTTGCAGTGGCACACTCTCAGCTCACATTTCATTTCACCATTTGAATTCCATTCCATTCCATTCCATCCCATTCCATTCGACTCCATTCCACTCCACTCCACTCCACTGCAATGCAAACACCTCCACTCCACTCCACTCCATTCCATTCCACTGCATCCCATTCAATTCCACGACCCTCCATTCCACTCCACTCAACTCCATTCCAATCCATTCCTCTCCATTCTGTTCCATTCCATTCCTTTCTTTCCAGAGGATCTCACCCTGTCACCCAGGCTATAGTGCCCTGGCACAATCTCAGCTCACATTTCACTTCACCATTCCATACCATTCCATTCCCTTTCATTCATCTCCACTGCACTCCACTCCACTCCACACCATTCCATTCCATTCCATTCCATTCCATTCTACTCCTTTCCACTCTGCTCCTGTTCACTCCACTTCACTCCATTCCATTCCACTCCACTCCACTCCATACAACTCCGATCCACTCCACCCCTTTCCATTCCACTGCATTCCACTCCACATCACTACACACCCCTCCATTCCATTCCCTCCCATTCCATTCAACTCCAATCCACTCCAATCAACTCCACTCAACTTCACTCCACTCCACTCCATTCCATTCCATCCTATTCCGTTCCATTCCATTCCATTCCAATCCACTCCATTCCATTCCATTGCATTCTACTCCACTCCACTCAACTCCACGCAACTCAACTCCACTCCACTCACTTCCACTCCACTACACTCCACAGACCTCCAATACATTCCCTCCCATTCCATTCCACTCCAATCCACTCCACTCCACTCACTTCCACTCCACTACACTCCACAGAACTCCAATACATTCCCTCCCTTTCCATTCCACTCCAATCCACTCCACTCCCCTCCCCTCCCGTGCATTGCAATCCTTTCCACTCCATTCGATTCCATCCCACTCCATTCAACTCCATTTCGCTCCACTCAACTCCACCCCACTCAACTCCATTCCATTCCATTGCATCCCATTCCATTCCACTACACTCCACTCCCCTCCACTCCATTCCAATCTATTCCTCTCCATTCCTTTCCATTACATTCCTTTCTTTCCACAGGATCTCACACTGTCACCCAGGCTGGAGTGCTGTGGGACAATCTATGCTCACATTTCATTTCACCATTCCATTCCACGCCATTCCGTTCCATTCCTCTCCACTGCACTTCAGTCCACTCCACACCACTGCATTGCATTCCATTCCATTCCACTCCACTTCAATTCACTCCACTCCATTCCATCCGATTCCATTCTACTCCATTCCACTCCACTCCACTCCAATCCACTACACTCAACTCCATTCCACTCCATTCCATTCCAACCCATTCCAATCCACTCCATTCCACTCCACTCCAACCCACTTCACTCCGTTCCATTCCATTCCATTCCATTCCATTCCATTGCATTCCATTCCACTCATCTCCACTCCTCTCCATTCCATTCCACTCCACTCCATTCCACCCCACTCCACTCCCCTGCTCTCCAGTCCATTATTTTCCACTCAAGCCCACCCCACTCCACTCTGTTCCATTCCCTTCCCTTCCATTCCACTCCATTCCACTCAACTCCTCTCCACTCTACTCCTCTCCACTACATTAAAGTTCGTTCCATTCCATCCCATTCCATTCTACTCTATTCCACTCCACTCCATGCCACACCACTCCAGTCCACTCCATTCCATTCCATTCCATTCCATTCCATTCCATTCCATTCCTTTATTTCAACAGGATGTCACTCCATCACACAGGCTTTTTTTGCAGTGGCACACTCTCAGCGCACATTTCATTTCACCATTTGAATTCCATTCCATTCAATTACAATCCAATCCATTCCATTCCATTCAACTTGACTCCACTCCACTCCACTCCACTGCACTACACTACATTCCATTCCATTCCACTCCATTACACTCCACTCCACTCCATTCCACTCCACTGTATTTTATTCTACTTCACTCCACTCTACTCCACTCCATTCCACTGCACTGCATTCCACTCTACTCAACTCCACTCCACTCCAATCCAGTCCACTCAATTCCTCTCCACTCCATTAAACTCCATTGCACTCCCGTCCACTCCACTTTGTTTCATTCCATCCCCTTCAGTTACACACCATTGCAATCCACTCAACTCCACTCCACTCCACTCCACTAAACTCCACTCCACCCCAGTCCACTCCACTCCACTCCACCCCACACCTCTCCATTCCACTCCACTCCATTCCACTATTCTCCACTTCATTCCAGTCCATTCTATTCCAGTCCATTCCACTAAACTCCAATCCACTCCACTCCACTCCACTCCACTCTTCTCCATTCCACTCCTCTCCACTCCACTCGATTCCATTCCATCCTATTCCATTCCACTCCATTCTCCTCCAATTCACTCCATTCCATTACGTTTCATTTCACTCACCTCCACTCAATTCCACCAAACTCCACTCCCCTCATTTCCACTCCACTCCATTCCAATCCACCCCACCCCACACAACTCCACTGCATTCCCTCCCATTCCATTCCACTCCACTCCACTACACTACACTCCATTCCACTGCACTCCACTCCACTCCATTCCACTCCACTCCACTGCCCTGCACTCCTGTCCATTACATTCCACTCTACCCCACCCCACTCCACTCTGTTCCATTCCCTTCCCTTCCATTCCATTCCATTCCACTCAAATACACTCCTCTCCACTACACTGAAGTCCGTTCCATTCCATCCCATTCCATTCTGCTCCATTCCACTCCACTCCATGCCACTCCACTCCAGTCCACTCCATTCCATTCCTTTATTTGGACAGGATCTCACTCTGTCACCCAGGCTGGTTTGCAGTGGCACACTCTCAGATCACATTTCATTTCACCATTTGAATTCCATTCCATTCCATTCAATTACAATCAATTCCATTTCATTCCATTCAACTCGACTCCACTCCCCTACACTACACTACACTCCGTTCCAGTCCACTCCATTCCACTTCACTCAACTACATTCCACTCTACTCTATTTTATTCTACTCCACTCCATTCTACTCCATTCCTTTCCACTCCACTACATTCCACTCTACTCTACTCCACTCCACTCCAATCTGCTCTGCTCAATTCCTCTCCACTCCATTCCACTCTACTGCACTCCCCTCCACTGCACTTTGTTCTATTCCATCCCCTTCTGTTACACTCTATTGCAATCCATGCAACTCCACTCCACTCCACTAAACTCCTCTCCACTCCACTCCACTCCAGTCCACTCCACTCCACTCCACCCAACACCTCTCCATTCCACTGCACTCCACTAGTCTCCACTCCATTCCAGTCCATTCTATTCCAGTCCATTCCACTAAATTCCACTCCACCCCACTCCATTCCACTCCACTCCATTCCACTTCTCTGCACTCCACTCCACTCCATTCCATTCCATCCTATTCCATTCCACTCCATTCCACTCCAATCCACTCCATTCCATTACATTACATTCCACTCAACTCCACTCAATTCCACACAACTCCACTCCACTCCCCTCCTTTCCACTCCACTCCATTAGAATCCACCCCACTCCACACAACTCCATTGCATTCCCTCCCATTCCATTCCATTCGAATCCACTCCACTCCACTCTTTTCCACTGCACTGCACTCCACTCCATTCCATTCCATCCCATTCTATTCAACTCCATTCCACTCCACTCCACTCCACTGAACTCCAAACACCTCCATTCCACTCCATTCCATTCTACTGCATCCCATTCCATTCCAATCCACTTCACTCCATTCCATTCCACTCCACTTCACTCCATTCCAGTCCATTCCTCTCCATTCCATTCCTTTCTTTCCAGAGGATCTCACCCTGTCACCCAGGCTATAGTGCCGTGGCACAATCTCAGCTCACATTCCACTTCAACATTCCATACCATTCCATCCCCTTTCATTCCTCTCCACTGCCCTCCACTCCACTCCACACCATTCCATTCCATTCCATTCCATTCCACTCCCTTCCACTCCACTCCTGTTCACTCCACTTTAATCCTTTCCATTCCACTCCTCTCCACTGCACTGCATACAACTCCACTCCACTCCACTCCTTTCCATTCCACTCCCTTCCACTCCACTCCACTTCACTACACACCCCTCCATTCCATTCCTTCCCATTCCATTCAACTCCAATCCACTCCAGTCCACTCCATTACATACCACTCCACTCCACTACTTTCAATTCCATCCTATTCCATTCCATTCCACTCCATTCCGTTCCATTCCATTCCACTCCACTCCACTCCTTTCCACTACATTCAATTCCACCCCACTCCACTCCACAGCAGTCCACTACATTCCCTCCCATTCCATTCCACTCCAATCCACTCCACTCCCCTCCACTCCCCTGCATTGCAATCCAATCCACTCCATTCCATTCCATCCCTCTCCATTCGACTCCATTCCACTCTACTCAACTCCACTCCACTCAATTCCACCCCACTCCACTCCATTCTATTCCATTGCATCCCATTCCATTCCACTACACTTCACTCCTCTCTATTCCAATCCATTCCTCTCCATTCCTTTCCATTCCATTCCTTTCTTTCCACAGGATATCACACTGTAACCCAGGCTCGAGTGCCCTGACACAATCTCAGCTCACATTTCATTTCACCATTCCATTCCATGTCATTCCATTGCACTCCTCTCCACTGCACTCCACTCCACTCCACACCTCTGCATTGCATTCAATTCCATTCCACTCCATTCCACTCCACTTCACTCCACTCCATTCCACTCCACTTCACTCCACTCCATTCCATCCCATTACAGTCTACTCCAGTCCAATCCACTCCACTCCAATCCACTACACTCAACTCCATTCCACTCCATTCCATTCCAAACCATTCCAATCCACTCCATTCCACTCCACTCCAACCCACTCTACTCCACTACACTCAATTTCATTCCATTCCATTCCACTCCACTCATCTCCACTCCACTCCATTTTATTTCTCTCCATTCCACTCAACTCCATTCCACTCCACTCCACTCCAGTGCACTCCAGTCCATTACATTCCACTCACACACACCCCACTCCACTCTGTTCCATTCCCTTCCCTTCCATTCCAGTCCATTCCACTCAACTCCACTCCACTCTTCTCCACTACACTTAAGTCCATTCCATTCCATCCCATTCCATTCCATTCTACTCCATTCCACTCCAATCCATTCCACTCCACTCCAGTCCCCTCCATTCCATTCCATTCCATTCCATTCCATTCCATTCCATTCCTTTCCATTCCTTTATTTCAACAGGATCTCACTCTATCACCCATGCTGTTTTACAGTCGCACACTCTCAGCTTACATTTTATTTCACCATTTAAATTCCATTCCATTCAATTACAATCCATTCCATTCAACTCGACTCCACTCCACTCCACTACACTACACTCCATTCCAGTCCACTCCATTTCACTACACTCTATTTTATTCTACTCCACTCCACTCTACTCCACTCCATTCCACTCCACTACATTCAACTCTACTCTTCTAAACTCCACTCCACTCCGTTCCATTCCATTCCATTCCATTCCATTCCATTCCATTCCATTCCATTACAGTCCATTCCACTCCCCTCATCTCCATTCAACTCCACTCCATTCCTCTCCACTCCACTACACTCCCTCCTATTCCACTACAATCCATTCCATTTTCCTCCACTCCTCTCTACTTGCCTCCATTCCATTCCATTCCATTCCATTCCATTCCATTCCATTCCATTCCATTCGTTCTAGTCTGCTCCTCTCAATTCCACTGCACTCCAGGCAACAGCACTCCACTCTTTCCACTCCACTCTATTCCATTCCACTCCACTGCAATATAAAACACTCTATTCCATTCCATCCTTTTCCATTCCACTCCAATCCACTCCACTACACTCCTCTCCACTGAACTCCACTGCATTCCACTGCACTCCATTCCATTCCATTCCATCACATATGAATCGAGTCCCTTCCACTCCACTACACTCCACTTCACTGTACTCCACTCCACTCCATTCCATTACCTTCCATTCCATTCCAATCCATTCCATTCCATTCTTTTCTTTCGACAGGATCTCACTCTGTCTTCCTAGCTGGAGTGCACTGGCACAATCTCCGCTCCCATTTCATTTCACCATTCCATTAAATTCCATTGCTTTCCACTCCACTCCATTCCACTCCACTCTCCTCAATTCCACTTCACTCCATTACACTCCACTCCATTCCATTTCATTTCACTCCACTCCATTCCATGCCAGTCCATCCCATTCCATTCCACTCATTCCACCACGCTGCACTCCACTCCACTCCATCCCACTCTGCTCCATTCCACTCCACTCCACTCTTCTCCACTCCACTCCACTCTATTCCATCCTATTCCCTTCCACTCCACTCCATTCCATTCCATTCCGCTCCTCTCCACTCAAGTCAAATCAATCACATTCCATCCCATTCGTTTCCACTCAACTCAACTCCACTCCAATCCACTACACTCACCTTTATTACTTTCCTTTCCATTCCATTCCATCACACTCCATTCCACTCTGCTCCACTGCACTCCACTCCACTCCACTACACTCTACTGCCCTCCACTCGACTCCATTCCATTCCTATCCTTTCCACTCCATTCCATTCCACTCCACTCCAGTCCACTCCAGTCCATTCCACTCCATTCCACTACACTCAATTCCACTCCAGTCGACTCCACTCCATTCCACTCCATTCCACTCCATTCCACTCCTCTCCTCACCATTCCATTCCTCTCCACTCCTTTTCATTCCAGTCTACTACATTCCACTCTTCTCCTCTCCAGTCCACTCCAACCCTTCCAGTCCATTCCCTTCCATTCCATTCCCCTCCATTCCACTCCACTCCACTCCATTCCATTCCATGCCTTCCTTTCAACAGGATCAAACTCTCTCACCCAGGCTGTACTGCTGTGGCAGAATCTCAACTCACATTTCATTTCACAATTCCTTTCCATTAAATTCCATTGCATTACATTCCAGTGCATTCCATTCAACTCCACTGCACTCCACTCCACTCGACTCCACTCCATTCCACTCCACTCAACTCCATTCCATTCCACTCCATTCCACTGTACTCCACTCCACTCCATCCCACTGCACTCTACGTCACTTCACACCACTCCATTCCACTCCACTCCATTCCAGGCCACTCCACTGCATTCCACTCCACTCCATTCCACTTCTCTACTCCCCACTCCATTCCACTCCACTCCATTCAACTCCAGTCCATTCCACTCCACTCCAATCTGTTCCATTCCATTCCATTCCATTACAATCAATTCCACTCCACTCCACTCCAGTCCATACCACTCCATTCCACACCAATCCCTTCCTCTCTACTCCAATCCACTCCACTCCTCTCCACTCCACTCCATTCCACTCCACTCCATTCCACGCCACTACACTACACTCCTCTCCACTCAACTCCCTTCATTTACATCCTATTACATTACATTCCATTCAACTCCACTACACTCAAATCCACTCCACTCTATTCCATTCCATTCCATTCCATTCCATTCCGTTCCATTCCACCCCACCACACTCCATTCCTTTCCACTACACTCCACTCCAACCAGTCGATTCCATTCCATCACTTTCCTTTCCCCTCCATTCCACTGCACTCGACCCAACACCACTCCACTCCACTCCATTCCATTCCATTCCATTCCATTCCATTTCCATTTCATTCCAGTCAATTCCACTCCACTACACTCCACTCCAATCCATTCGATTCCACTCCATTCCACTCAACTCCAATGCATACCACTCCACTCCAATCCATTCCAATCCATATCATTCCATTCGACTCCATTCCACTCCACTCTACTCGACTCCACTCATTCCCATTGCATCCCATTCCATTCTTCTCCATTCCTCTACACTCCATTACACTCGACTCCACCTTACTCCACTCCACTTCTCTCCACTCCATTCCATTCTATTCCACTCCACTCCACTCCTCTCCACTCCATTCCATTTCACTTCATATCACTCAACTCCTCTCCACCCCACTCCACTCCCATCCATTCCACTACACTCAATTACATTGCTCTCCATTCGACTGCACTTCACTCCACTCCACTCTATTCCGTTCCAGTCCATTCCATTCCATCCTATTCCATTCCACTGCATTCCACTCCAATCCACTTCACTCCATTCCACTCCAATCCACTCCACTCCATCCCATCCCATTCCACTCAATTCCACTCCACTACACTCCACTCCCCTAGATTCCATTCTATTCCATTTCAGTCCACTCCCCTAAACTCCACCCTGCTCCATTAAATCTCATTCCATTCCACTCCTCTCCACTTCACTTCACTCCACTCCACTCGACTGCATTCCATTCCGTCATATTCCATCCCACTCCATTCCATTCCAATTCACTCCACTCTCCACTCCACTCCACTCTCCTCAACTCCCTTCCATTCCATTCATTCCATTCCACTCTATTCCACTCCATTCTCTTCCATTCCTTCCTTTCGACAGTATCTTACTCTCTCACCCAAGCTGGAGTGCAGTGGCACAAACTTAGCTCACAATTAATTTCAACTTTCCCTTCCATTCAATTACATTCAGTTCCATTCCATTCCATTACTTCAGTTTCATTCCACTCCAATCCACTGCACTCCACTCCAGTCCATTCCATTCCATTCCTTCCCATTTGACTCCACTCCATTGACAACACTCCACTCCTCTCCACTCCACTCCATTCCATTCCATTCCTTTCCTTCAACAGGATCTCACTCTGTCACGCAGGTTGGAGTGCAGTGGCACAATTGGAGCTCCCATTTCCCTTCACCATTCCATTACATTCCATCCCTTTGCATTCTATTCCATTCCACTGCACTCCACTGAACTCCAATCAACTCCAATCCACTCCATTCCACCCCACTCCACCCCACTCCCCTCCACTCCACTCCATTACATCCCATTCCATTCTACTCTATTTCTCTTCTCTCTATTCCAGTCCACTCCACCCTACTCCACTCCACTCCACTCCAGTCCCCAACACTCCAGTCCACACCATTCCATTCCACTCCATTAGACTGCACTTCACTCCACTCCACTCCACTCCATTCCGTTCCACTCCATTCCATTCCATTCCACTAAATTCCACTCCACTCCACTCTACTCCACTCCTCTCCACTCTCCTCCACTCCATTCCATTTCATCCCACTCCATTCCACCCAATTCCACTCCACTCAACTCCATTCCATTCCATCCCATTCCATTCCACTCCATTCCACTCCACTCCATTCTAATCTAGTCCCCTCCACTCCAATCCACTCCACTCCACTCAACTACTCTCCACTCCACTACAATCCATTCCAATTATTTCTTTCAACAGGATCTCCCACTGTCACCCAGTCTGGAGTTCAGTGGCATTATCTCAGCTCACATTTCGTTTCACCATTCCATTCCATTACATTCCATTCAACTCTATTCGACTGCACTTCACTCCACTGCATTCCATTCTTCCCTATTCTGTTCCAATGCATTCCATTGCACCCCATTCCACACCACTCCATTCCGCTCCACTCCACTCCTATCCATTCCACTCCACTCCATTCTGCTCCACTACACTCCACTAGACTCCACCCTATTCCACTCCACTCCATTTCACTCCACTCTTGTCCACTCCACTCCATTGCATTCCACTTCAATCCGTTGCACTGCATTCCACTCCCCTCCACTCTACTCCACTCTGATCCACTCCACTCCTCTCCACTCCACAGCATTCCATTCCACTTAACTCCTTTCCACTCCACTCCAATCCACTCCATTCCATTCACCTCCATTCCATTCCAATCCACTCCACTCCAGTCTATTCCACTCCATCCTACTCCATTACACTCCATTCCAGTCCACTCCACTCCACTCGACTCCACTCCATTCCATTCCACTCCACTCCACTCGACTCCACTCCATTCCATTCCACTCCACTCCACTCCACTGCACTCCACCCACCTCCACTCCACTCATTCCATTCCATTCCATTCGCGTACACTTCACTCCATTGCACACCACTCCATTCCATTCCATCCCATTCCATTCCACCCCAATCCACTCCACTGCATTCCACTGCACTCCACTGCACTACACTCCATTAAATTCGGTCCCATTCCATTCCACACCATTCCACTCCACTCCATTCTACTCCATGCCACTTCACTAAACTCCACTCCACTGCATTCCATTCCATTCCACGCCAGTCATTTACTTTAGTATCTTTTGACAGGATCTCACTCTGTCACCCTGGCTGGAGGGGAGTGGCACAATGTCAGCTCACATTTCATTTCACAATTCCATTCCATTCCATTCCAATCTAATGCATTCCATTCCACTCCACGCCACTCAACTCCACTACATTCGACTCCACTCCACTCCACTCCATTCCATTCCACTCCATTCCAGTCCACTCCACTCCTCTCCACTCCACTCCATTTCCTTCCATTCCATCCCATACCATTCCACTCCATTCCACTACACTCCACCCCACTCTATTCCACTCCAGTCCATTCCTCTCCACTCTGCTACACTGCAATCCATTCCATTCCATCCCATTTCATTTCACTCCATTCCTTTCCATTCTCTTACCTTCCACTCCACTGCAGTCCACTCAATCCCATTCCAACCAATTCATTTCCACTACATTCCTCTCCACTCCCTTCCACTCCACTCCACTCCACTTTATTCCATTCCATTCCATTCCTTTACACTCCATTTCACTCCACTGCACTCCACTCCACTCCATTATACTAGACAACACTGCACTCTCCTCTCCACTCCACTCCATTCCATTCCGTTCCTTTCTTTCGACAGGATCTCACTCTGTCACCCAGGCTGCAGTGCAGTCGCACAATCTCAGCTCACATTTCATTTCACCTTTCCATTCGATTCCATTCCCTTCCATTCCCTGCAACTCCACTCCATTCCACTACACTCCACACAGCCAAATTCAAGTCCATTCCATTCCACTAAACTCCACTCCATTCCATTCCATCCCATTCCGTTTCACTCCACTCCTGTCCACTCCTCTCCACTCCACTCAACTCCACAACACTCCACTCCATTCCACTCCACTTCACTCGAAACCACTGCGTTCAACTCTACTCCATTCCAGGAAACTCCACTCCATTCCACTCCACTCCGTTCCACTCCACTACACTCCACTTTTTCCACTCTGCTCTACTCTTCTGAACTCCACTTCACTCCACTCCGTTTCATTCCATTCCAATCTATTACACCACATTCCAATCCACTCCACTCCACTACAATCCAATCCACTTCACTCCTCTCCACTCTATTCCACTCAACTCCACTACACTCCACAGCACTCCATTCCATTCTAATCCATTCCTCTCCACTCCAATCCACTCCACTCCTCTCCACTCCACTCCATTCCATTCCATTCCACTACATTCCACTCCACTCCTTTCCACCACACTGAACTCCACTCCATTCCACTCTGCTCCATTCCACTCCACTACACTCCACTCAAATCCATTCAATTCCATCCTATTCCATCACACTCCATTCTACTCCACTCAACTCCACTCCACTGCACTTTACTCCATTCCATTCCATTCCTTTCCATTATCTTCCATTCCATTCCATTCCACTCCACTCCACTCCATGCAACTCCACTCCACTCCCCTCCTTTCCACTCCACTCCGTTCCACTCCTCAACACTCCATTCCATTCCATCCCATTCCATTACTCTCCATTCCACTCCAATCGACCCCAATCCACGCCACTCCACTCCATTCCATTCTATTCCATTCCATTTCCATTTCTTTCCAATCCATTCCACTCCACTCCATTCCATTCCACTCCATTCCACTCCTCTCTGATCCATACCACTCCACTCCAATCCATTCCATTCCATCCCATTCCATTCGACTCCATTCCACTCCACTCCACTCGACTGCATTCAATCCCATTCCATCCCATTCCATTCTACTACATTCCTCTACACTCTATTCCACTCCACTCCAGCCTACTCCACTCCACTCAACTACATTCCATTCCATTCCACTCTACTCCCTTCCCGTCCACTTTATTTAACTCCACTCCACTCCTCTCCAATCCACTTCGTTCCTTTCCATTCCACTAAATTCGACTGCATTTCACTCCACTCCACTCCATTCCATTCCACTCCATTCCATTCCATTCCAGTCTATTGCTCTCCACTCGACTCTACTCCACTCCTTTCCACTCCACTCTACTCCATTCCATTCCATCCCTTTCCATTCCACTCCATTCCACTCCTATCCACTCCACTCCACTCCACTCTACTAAACTCCAGTCCATTCCAAACCATTCCATTCCTTTCTTTCAAAATGTTCTCACTCTGTCACACAACCTGGAGTGCAGTGGCACAATCTCAGCTCACATTTCATTTCAACATTCCATTCCATTCAACTCCAGTCCACTCCATTCCACTCAACTGCATTCTAATGAACTCCATTCCATGCCACTTCTCTCAAATCCATTCTACTCCACTGCATTCCACTCCATTTCACTCCACTCCATTCCACTCCATTCCATTCCACTCCACTCCATTCCCCTCCACTCCGCTCCACTCCATTCAATTCCAGTCCATTCCATTACACTTCATTCCACTCCATTCCACTCCACTCCACTCCACTGTACTCCATTCCACTCCACTCCACTCCACTGTACTCCATTCCACTCCACTCTAATCCACACCTCTTCATTCTATTCCACTCCATTCCACGCCACTTCACTCAAATCCTCTCCACTGCACTCCATTCCATTCCATTCCATTCCATTCCATTCAATTCTACTCCATTCCTCCACACTACATCCACTCCATTCCACTCCATTCTACTGTGTTCCATTCCACTCCACTCCAGGAGACTCCCCTCCACTGCACTCCATTCAATTCCATCTTATTCCATTACACTCCATTCCGCTGCACTCCACCCCAATCCATGCCACTCCACTCCACTCCACTCCATTCTATTCCATTCCCTTTCCATTCCATACCAATCCATTCCACTCCACTCCACTCCATTCCACTCCTCTTCAATCCATACCATGCCACTCCAATCCATTCCATTCCATCCCATTCCATTCAACTCCATTCCACTCCACTCCGCTCGACTGCACTCATTCCCATTCCATCCCATTACATTCTACTCCATTCCTCTACACTCTATGCCACTCCACTCCACCCTACTCCACTCCACTCCATTCCATTCCGTTCCACTCCACTCCATTCCATTCCATTCCATTCCATTCCATTCCATTCCATTCCATTCCATTCCTTTCCACTCCACTCCATTCCATTCCACCTTATTTCACTCCAGTCCACTCCACTCCACTCTCCTCCATTCCACTCCACTCCATTCCATTACACTAAATTTGACTGCACTTCACTCTACTCCACTCCATTCCATTCCATTACATTCCTTTCCATACCATTCCATTCCGCTCTATTGCTCTCCACTCCACTCTACTCCATTCATTTCCACTCCACTCTACGCCATTCCATTCCATCCCTTTCCAATCCACTCCATTCCACTCCAATCCACTCAACTCCACTCCACTCCTATCCACTCCACTCCACTAAAATCGACTAAACTCCAGTCCACTCCAAACCATTCCATTCCTTTCTTTCAACACGTTCTCACTCTGTCACACAGCCTAGAGTGCAGTGGCACATTCCATTCAACTCCACTCCACTCCAATCTATAGCACTCTACTGCATTCCACTACCCTGCACTCCATTCCACTCCCTTCCATTCTTTTGCACTCCACTGCACCGTACTCCATTCCACCCCACCCTATTCCACTCCACTCCACTCCATTCCACTGCACTCCACTCCAATCCACTGCATTCCATTCCAATCCATTCCATTACAATCAATTCCACTCCACTCCAGTCCACACCTCTCCATTCCACTCCACTCCATTCCATGCCACTCCACTCGTATCCTCTCCACTCCACTCCATTCTTTCCATTGCATTCAATTCTACTCCATTCCTCCACACTGCATCCAGTCCATTCCACTCCATTCTACTCTGCTCCATTCCACTCCACTCCAGGACACTCCACTCCACTCCACTCCATTCAATTACATACTACTCCTTTCCACTCCATTCCACTCCACTCCACTCCTCCCTTATCCATTCCAGTCCACTCCATTCTATTCCATTTCATTCCATTCCATTACTTTTCATTTAACTCCACTCCACTCCACTCCACGCAACTACAATCCACTGTACTGTCCACCTTTCCACTACACTCAACTCCATTCCTCACCACTCTATTCCATTCCATCGCATTCCATTCCATTGCAACCCACTCCACTCCACGCCCCTCATCCCATTCCATCCCATTCCATTCCATTGCACTCCAGTCCATTCCATTCCATTCCACTTCAGTCCATTCCAATAATTTCTTTTGACAGGGTCTCATTCTGTCACACAGCCTGGAATGCAGTGGCACAATTTCTGCTCACGTTTTATTTCACCATTGCATTTCATTCCATTCCATTCCATAAAATTTCACTCCATTCCACTCCACTTCACTCCACTCCACTCCACACCACTCCATTCCACTCCACTCCATTCCACTCCACTCCAGTCCACTCCACTGCACTCCATACATTCCATTACATTCCACTACATTGCACTCCAATCCACTCCACTGCACTCTACTCCACTCCACTCCATTCCATTCAATTCCACTCCATTCCATTCCACTCCACTCCATTCCATTGCATTCCTTTCTTCAACACGATCTCACTCTGTCACCCAGGCTGGAATGCAGTGACACAATCTCAGCTATTTAATTTCACCATTCCAATCCATTCCATACGATTCCATTCCATTCCATTCCATTCCTTTCCATTCCATTTTATTCCACTCCACTATGCTCCACTGCACTATATTCCATTCCTTTCCATTCCACTCCACTCCACTCCTCTCCACTCCATTCCATACCATTCCATTCCAGTCCATTCCAAGCCACTCCACTCCTCTTCACTGCTCTCCACTCCACTCCACTCCATTCCATTCCATTGGATCCCATTCCATTCCACTCCAATCCAATGCACTCCACTCCACTACACTCCACTACTGTCCACTACACTCCACTTCATTCCATGCCTTTCTTTAAACAGGATCTCTCTCTGTCACCCAGGCTGGACAGCAGTGGAAGAATCTCCACTCACATTTCATTCCACCATTCCATTCCATTCCATTCCTTGCCACTCCACTGCACTCCAGTCCTCTCCACTCCTCTTTATTCCACTCCATTCCACTCCACTCCACTCCATTCCACTCCACTCCACTCCCCTCCACTCCATTGCATTGCACTCCATTCCATTCCACTTCTCTTCACTCCACTACACACCATTCCATTCCTTCCCATTACATTACATTCCACCACAGTCCACTCCACTCCAATCCATTCCACTCTGCTCCATTAAACTCCACTACAATGCAGTCCACTACACACCACTCCATTTCATTCCATTCAATTCCATTCCACTACATTTCACTCCAATCCACTTCACTCCACTCCACTTAATTCCATTCCATCAGATTCCATTCCTTTCCACTACACTCCACTCAACTCCATGCAACTCCATGCAACTCCACTTCACTCAACTCCTTTTTACTCCTCTCCATCCCACTCCACTCCAATTCACACCACTTCATTCCATTCCATCCCATTCCATTCTAATCTATTCCACTCCACAAAACTCCACTTCCCTCCTCTGCACTCCACTCCACTCCATTCCCTTCCTTTCCATTCCACCCCATTCCATTCCTTTCTTTTCTTTCAAGGGGATCTCACTCTGTCACTCAGGCTGCAGTGCTGTGGCACAATCTCAGCTCACATTTCATTTCACCATTCTATTCCATTCCATTCCACTCCATTGCACTCCACTCCCCTCCATTACATTCCATTCCAATACACTCCATTCCACTCCTCTCCTCTCCACTCTTCTCCACTTGACTCCACTCCACTCCATTCTGTTCCATTCCCTTCCATTCCTTTGCTCACCATTCCACTCCAGTCCATTCCACTCCACTCCACTCCATTCCATTCCAATCCACTCCACTTCACTGCACTCCATCCCATTTGAGTCCCCTCCAATAAACTCTACTCCATTCCATTCCATTCCATTCCATTCCACTCCATTATACTCCACTCCACTCCACTCCATTCCAATCCACTGCACTCTTCTCCATTCCATTCCATCCCATACCATTCCACTCCTTTCCATTCTCTTCCATTCGACTCAATTCCACTCCCTTCCATTCCATCCTATTCAATTCCACTCATTTCCACTAACTCCATTCCACTCCACTCCATTCCATTCCAATCAAGTCCACTCCACTCCACGTAACTCCACTGCACTCCACTCCTTTTCATTCCACGCTATTCCACTCCACTGCACTCCACTCCACACCACTCCATTCCATTCCATCCCATTCCATTCGACTATATTACACTCCACTTCACTCAAATCCACTCCATTCCATCGCATTCCATTCCCTTCCATTCAATTACATTCCACTCCATCCCATTCCCTTCTTTCTTTCAACAGGATCTCACACTGTCACCCACTCTGGATGCAGTGGCAAAATATCATCTCACAGTTCTTTTTACCATTCCATTCCATTCCCTTCCTTTCCATTCCACTCCACTCCACTCCACTCAATTCCATTCCATTCCACTCCACTCCCCTACCCTCTGCTGCACTCCACTCCACTCCATTCCACTCCACTCCACTCCACTCCACACCTCTCCATTCCACGTCACTCCACTGGAATCCTGTTCACTCCACTCCATTCAATTCCGTTCCATTACATTCTACTCCATTCCTTCACACTGCAGCCAGTCCATTCCACTCCATTCTACTCTGCTCCATTCCACTCTACTCCAGTAGATTCCACTCCACTCTATTCAATTCCGTTCCATTACATTCTACTCCATTCCTTCACACTGCAGCCAGTCCATTCCACTCCATTCTACTCTGCTCCATTCCACTCTACTCCAGTAGACTCCACTCCACTCTATTCAATTCCATCCAGTTCAATTCCACTCCATTTGACTCCACTCCACTCCACCCCAATCCCCTCCACTCCACTCCGCTCCATTCCATTTCATTCCATTACGTTATATTTCATTCCACTCCACTCCACTCCGTGCAACTACCATCCACTCCACTCTACCCTATTCCACTACACTCCAGTCCACTCTTCACCACTCTATTCCATTCCATCCCATTCCATTCCATTGCAATCCACTCCACTCCAATGCACTCCACTCCTCTGCATTCCATTCCATCCCATTGCATTCCATTCCACCCCATTGCATTCCATTCCACTCCAGTCCATTCCATTCCTTTCTTTTGACAGGATCTCACACTATCACACAGCCTGGAGTGCAGTGGGACAATCTCTGCTCACATTTCATTTCACCATTGCATTTCATTCCATTCCATTCCACTCCATGCCACGTCACTCCATTCGACTCCACTCCATTACACTCTGCTCCATTCCACTCCACTGCACTCCATACCTTCCATTACATTCCACTCAATTGCAATCCAATCCACTCCGCTCCACTCCACTCCACTCCATTCCATGCCATGCCACTCCATTCCATTCCACTACATTCCATTTCCTTCCTTTCTTCAACAGGATCTCACTCTGTCACCAAGGCAGCAATGCAGTGACACAATCTCATCTAACGTTTAATTTCACCATTCCAATCCGTTCCATGTGATTCCATTCTGTTCCACTCCATTGCATTCCATTCTACTCCACTCCACTCCAATGCACTCTATTCCATTTCATTCCATTCCACTCCAAATCACTCCACTCCAATCCGCTCCACTCCACTCTGCTCCATTCCACTCCTCTCCACTCCATTCCATTCCATTGCATTCCATTCCATTCCACTCCACTCCACTGCACTCCACTCTACTCCACTCCTTTCCATACCATTGCATTCCACTCCATTCCATTCCACTCCACTCCACTCCTCTCCACTGCTCTCCACTCAACTCCATTCCATTCCATTCGATCCCATTCCATTCCACTCCATTCCACTCTAATCCAATCCACTCCACTCCATTCCACTGCACTCCACTACACTCTACTTCATTCCATACCTTTCTTTCAACATGATCTCAGTCTATCACCCAGGCTGGTGAGCAGTGGAAGTATCTCCGCTCACATTTCATTGCAACATTCCAGTGCATTCCATTCCATTCCATTCAATTCCATTCCATTCCATTCCATTCCATGCCACTCCACTGCACTCCAGTGCACTCCACTCCACTACATTCCATTCCATTCCATCCCATTCCATTCCATTCTATCCCATTCCATTCCATGCAACTCCACTGCACTCCAGTCCCCTCCAATCCACTCCATTTAATTTCATTCCATTCCATTCCATTCAATACTACTTCATTCCTGCACACTGCGTTCAGTCCATTCCACTCCATTCGACTCTGCTACATTCCACTCCACTCCAGGAGACTCCACTACACTCCAATACATTCAATTCCATCCTATTCAGTTACACTGTATTTCACTCCACTCCACTCCATCCCAATCCACTCCACTCCACTTCACTCTATTCCATTCCATTTCATTCCATTCCGTTACTTTTCATTCCAATCCACTTCACTCCACGCAACTGGAGTCCACTCCACTCTACGCCTTTGCACTCCAATCCTCACCACTCTATTCCATTCCATCCCATTGCATTCCATTGCAATCCACTCCACTCCACTCCACTGCACTTCACTGTACTCCACTCCACACCACTCCTGTCCATTCCACTCCACTCCATTACTCTCCACTCCATTCCACTCCACAGCACTCCATACTTTCCATTACATTTCACTCCACTGCACTCCAATCCACTCCGCTCCACTTCACTCTAATCCATTCCACTCCATTCCATTCCATTTCACTCCATTCCATTCCATTCCTTTCTTCAACAGGATCTCACTCTGTCACCCAGGCTGGAATGCAGTGACACAATCTCAGCTAACATTTAATTTCACCATTCCAATCCATTCCATACGATTCCATTCCTTTCCACTCCACTCCACTGCACTCTATTCTATTCCATTCCATTCCATTCCATTCCACTCCATTCCACTCCACTCCACTCCGCTCCACTCTTCTCCACTTCATTCCATTCCATTGCATGCCATTCCCTTCCAATCCACTCCACTGTACTCCAGTCCACTCCACTCCATTCCATACCATTCCTTTCCACTCCATTCAATGCCACTCCACTCCACTCCACTACTCTCCACTCCACTCCATTCCATTCCATTTGATCCATTCCATTCCACTCCCATCCAATCCACTCCACTCCACTCCACTGCACTCCACTACACTCCACTTCATTCCATACCTTTCTTTCAACAGGATCTCAGTCTGTCACCCAGGCTGGAGAGCAGTGCAAGAATCTCTGCTCACATTTCATTGCAACATTCCATTCCATTGATTCCATTCCAAGCCACTCCACTGCACTCCAGTCCACTCCACTCCACTCCATGCCATTCCATCCCTTCCCATTCCATTCCATTCCATTCCATGCCCCTCCACTGCACTCCAGGCCACTCCAACCCACTCCCATTTCATTCCATTCCATTCCATTCCATTCTCCTCCATTCCTTCACACTGTATTCAGTCCATTCCACTCCATTCTACTCCGCTCCATTCCACTCCACTCCAGGAGACTCCATCCACTCCACTACATTCAATTCCATCCTATTCCGTTACACTCTATTCCACTCCACTCCACTCCATACCAATCCACTCCACTCCACTGCACTCCATTCCATTCCATTCCATCTCATTCCATTCCGTTAAGTTTCATTCCACTCCACTCCACTCCACTCCACACAACTACAGTCCACTCCACTCTACACCTTTCCACTACACCCCACTCCACTCCTCACCACTCTATTCCATTCCATCCCATTCCATTCCACTCAAATCCACTTCACTGCACTCCACTCCACTCCATTGCTTTCCATTCCATCCCATTCCATTCAATTCCACTCCAGTCCATTCCATTCATTCCTTTCGACAGGATCTCAAACTGTCACACAGACTGTCGTGCAGAGGAACAATCTCTGTTCACATTTCATTTCACCATTGCATTTCATTCCATTCCATTCCATTAAATTCCATTACACTCCACTCCACGCCACTGCACTCCATTCCACTCCACTCCACTGCACACCTCTCCATTCCACTCCACTCCATTCCACGCCACTCCACTCGAATCCTCTCCACTACACTCCATTCCATTCCATTCAATTCTACTCCATTCCTCCACAATGCATCCAGTCCATTCCACTCCATTCCACTCCACTCCATGCCACCCCAATCCACTCCAGTCCACTCTATTCCATTTCATTTCATTCCACTCCTTTACTTTTCATTCCACTCCACTCCACTCCACGCAACTACAATCCACTCCACTCTACACTATTCCACTATAATCCACTCCACTCCTCACCACTCTATTGCATTCCATCCCATTCCATTCCATTGAAATCCACTCCACTCCACTCCAGTGCACTCCACTCCACTGCGTTCCATTCCATCCCATTCCATCCCATTCCATTCCATTCCACTCCAATCCAATCCATTCACTTCTTTCGACACAATCTCACACTGTCACACAACCTGGAGTGCAGTGAGACAATCTCTGCTCACATTTCATTTCACCATTGCATTTCATTCCATTCCATTAAATTCCATTCCATTCCACTCCACGCCACTGCACTCCTTTCCACTCCACTCCATTACACTCCTCTCCGTTCCACTCCACAGCACTCCATACCTTCCATTACATTCCACTCCATTGCACTCCAATCCACTCTGCTCCACTCCACTCCAATCCATTCCATTCCACTCCATGCCATCCCATTCCATTCCATTCCATTCCATTCCTTTCCATTCCATTCCATTCCACTCCACTCCACTCCATTCCATTCCATTCCATTCCATTCCATTCCATTCCATTCCATTCCACTCTTTCATTTCATTCCTTTCTTCAACAGGATCTCACTCTGTCCCCAAGGCTGCAATACAGTGACACAATCTCAGCTAACTTTTAATTTCACCATTCCAATCCATTCCATATGATTCCATTCCATTCCACTCCACTCCATTCCATTCCACTCCACTCCACTCCACTCTATTCCATTCCATTCCTTTCCACTCCAATCCACTCTACTCCAATCTGCTCCACTCCATCTCCACTCCACTCCACTCCCTCCACTCCATTCCATTCCATTCCATCCATTCCATTCCATTCCACTCCACTCCACTCCACTGCACTCCACTCCACTCCACTCCATTCCATACCATTGCATTCCACTCCATTCCACGCCACTCCACTCCTCTCCACTACTCTACACTCCACTCCATTCTGTTCCGTTCGATCCCATTCCATTCCACTCCAATCCAATCCACTCCACTGCACTCCACTACACTCCACTTCATTCCATACCTTTCTTTCAACAGGATCTCAGTCTGTCACCCAGGCTGGAGAGCAGTGGAAGTATCTCCACTTACATTTCATTGCAACATTCCAGTGCATTCCATTCCATTCCATTCCATGCCACTTCACTGCACTCCAGTCCACTCCACTCCACTTCATTCCATTCCATTCCACTCCATTCCACTCCTCTCCACTCCCCTGCACTCCACTCTAGTCCATTCCATTGCACTCCATTCCATTCCACTTCACTCTGCTCCACTCCATTCCATTCCTTCCCATTCCATTCCATTACATAAAATTCCACTCCACTCCGCTCCATTCCACTCTGCTCCATTCAGCTCCACTTCAATGCACTACACTCCATTCCACTCCATTTCACTCCATCCAATTCCATTCCACTCTATTACATTGCAATTCACTCCTCTCCACTCCACTTAATTCCATTCCATCACATTCCATTCAATTCCACTCCACTCCACTCAACTCCACGTAACTCTTCTTCACTCAACTCCTTTTTACTCCACTCCATTCCACTCCACTCCAATTCACACCACTCTATTCCATTCCATCCCATTCCATTCGAATCTATTCCAGTCCACACAACTCCACTCCACTCCTCTCCACTCCACTCCTCTCCACTCCTCTCCACTCCACTCCACTCCACTCCTCTCCTCTCCACTCCACTCTATTCCTTCCATTCCATTCCACCCCATTCCATTCCTTTCATTTCTTTCAAGAACATCTCACTCTGTCCTTCAGGCTGCAGTGCAGTGGCACAATCTCAGCTCACATTTCATTTCACCATTCCATTCCATACCATTCCATTCCATTCAACTCCAGTCCAGTCCACTCCACTCCATTCCAGTCAACTCCATTCCACTCCACTCCACTCGAATACCTTCCACTCCACTCCATTCCACTCCATTCCACTCCACTCCACTCTATTCCTCTTTACTCCACTCCACTCCTATCCACTCCACTCTGTTCCATTCCATTCCATTGCACTCCATTCCACTCCAGTCCACTCCACTCCTATCCACTCCATTACAAACTACTCCATTCCATTCCCTTCCAATCCATTCCCCTGCATTCCACACCACACCACTCCACTCCATTGCATTCCATCCTATTCCATTACAATCCATTCCAGTCCACTCCACTACACTCCATTCCAGTCCACTCCACTACACTCCATTCCATTCCATGGCATTTAATTCCATTCCATTCCACCACACTTGCACTCCACTCCGCTCCACTCCATTCCACTGTGCTCCATTCCACTCCACTCCACTCCACTCAACTCCATTCTATTCCATCCTATTCCATTACACTCCATTGTATTCCACTCCACTCGAGTCCACTCCCCTCCACTCCACTCCACTCCATTCCATTCCATACTGTTCCATTCCATTCAACTCCACTCCACTCCAAGCAACTCTACTTCACTACACTCCACTTCCTTCCACTCCACTCCATTCCACACCACTCCATTCCATTCAATTTCCATTCCATTCCAGTATATTCCATTCCACTCCACTCCACTCCAGTCCATTCCATTACACTCCATTCCACGCCACTCCAATCCATGCCACTCCACTCCAATCTATCCCATTCCATCCCATTCCATTCAACCCCACTGCACTCCAATCCACCCCACTCAACTGCATTCCACTATCATGCACTCCATTACACTCCTCTCCATTCTTCTGCACTGCACTCCACCACACTCTATTCCAGCCCACTCCATTCCACTCCACTCCACTTCACTCCACTGCACTCCACTCTTTTCCATTCCACTCCATTCCAGTCCACTCCACTCCATTACATTCCGTCCATTCCACTCCACTCCACTGCACTCCATTGCACTCCACTCAACTCCACACCTCTCCATTCCACTCCATTCCACGCCACTCCACTTGAATCCTCTCCACTCCACTCCATTCCATTCCATTCACTTCTGCTCCATTCTTCCACACTGCATCCAGTCCATTCCACTCCATTCTACTCCGCTCCATTCCATTTCACTCCAGTAGACTCCACTCCACTCCATTCAATTCCATCCTATTCAATTCCACTCCATTCCACTCCACTCCACTCCACCCCAATCCACTCCACTCCACTCCATTCCTTTCCATTCCATTACTTTAAATTCCACTCCACTCGACTCCACGCAACTACAATCCACTCCACTCTACACCTTTCCACTCCACTCTTCACCACTCTATTCCATTCCATCCCATTCCATTCCATTGCAATCCACTCCACTCCAATCCAATCCACTGCACTCAACTCCACTGCATTCCATTCCATCCCATTCCATTCCATTCCACTGAAGTCCATTCCATTCATTTCTTTTGACAGGTTCTCACACTGTCACACAGCCTGGAGTGCCCTGGGACAATCTCTGCTCACATTTCATTTCACCATTCCATTCTATTCCATTCCATTTCATTAAATTTCATTCCATTCTACTCCATGCCACTGCACTCCATTCCACTCCAGTCCATTACACTCGCTCCATTCCACTCCACTACACTCCATACCTTCAATTACATTCCACTCCATTGCACTCCAATCCACTCCCCTCCACTCCACTCCACTCCTGTCCACTCCATACCATTCCATGCCATTCCATTCCATTCCTTGCCATTCCACTCCATTCCATTCCATTCCTTTCTTCAACAGGATCTCACTCTGTCACCCAGCCTGGAATGCAGTGACACATTCTCAGCTAACATTTAATTTCACCATTCCAATCCGTTCCATATGATTCCATTACATTCCACTCCATTCCATTACATTCCACTCCACTCCACTCCACTGCACTCTATTCCATTCCATTCCATTCCACTCCAATCCACTCCACTCCAATCCGCTCCACTCCACTCCTCTCCACTCCATTCCATTGCATCCCATTCCATTCCACTCCACTCCACTGCACTCCACACCACTCCACTCCATTCCATACCATTCCATTCCACTCCATTGCATGCCAATCCACTCCACTCCTCTCCACTACTCTCCACTCCAATCCACTCCATTCCATTCCATTCAATGCCAGTCCATTCCACTCCATTACATGCCAATCCACTCCACTCCTCTTCACTACTCTCCACTCCAATCCACTCCATTCGTTCCGTTCAATGCCAGTCCATTCCACTCCAATCCACTCCACTCCACTCCACTATATTCCAAATCATTCCGTACCTTTCTTTCAACAGGATCTCAACCTGTCATCCAGGCTGGAGAGCAGTGGAAGAATCTCTGGTAACATTTCATTTCACCACTCTATTCCATTCCTTTCCATTCCATGCCACTTCACTGCACTCTAGTCCACTCCACTCCACTTCATTCCATTCCATTCCACTCCATTCCACTCCTCTCCACTCCCCTGCACTCCACTCCACTCCATTCCATTACACTCCATTCCACTCCACTTCACTCTACTCCACTCCATTACACTCCACTCCATTCCAATCCATCCCATTCCATTCCACTACATTCCACTTATCTCCACTCCACTCCATTCCATTCCATCCCATTTCATTCCAATCCATTCCACAACAATCCACTCCACTCCACTGCCATCCATTCCAATAGACTCCATTCCATTCCATTCCTTTCCATTTCATTCCATTCCATTCCATTCAATTCCATTCCATTCCATTCCATTCCAAGCCATTTCATTCCATTACTTTTTTGTGACAGGATCTCACTCTGTCTCCCAAGCTGGAGTGTAGTGAAACAATCTCAGCTCACATTTCATATCACTGTTCCATTCCATATCCTTCCATTCCACTCCGTTCCATTCCATTCCACTCCATTCCACTCCTCTCTATTCCTCTCCATTCCACTCCTCTCCATTCCACTCCACTCCATTCCACTCCACTCTATTCAACTCCACTGCACTCCACAACAATTCACTCTAATCCACTCCACTCCATTCCATTAAATCCCATTACATTCCACTCCATTCCACTCCACTCCACGCCATTCCACTCCACTCCATTCAACTCCACTGCACTATGAACCACTCCACTCCACTCTACTCCTCTCCATTCCATTAAATCCCTTTTCATTCCACTCCACTCCACTCCTATAGATTCCATTCCATTCCATTACTTTACATTCCTTTCCACTCCATTACACTCCACTCCACTGCAGTGCACACCACTCCAGTCCAATCCATTCCACACCACTCCACTCCACTCCATTCCATTCCATTCCTCTCCATTCCATTCCACTCCTTTCTATCGACAGGTTCTCCCTCTCCCACACAGGCTGGAGTGCATTGGCAGAATCTCAGCTAATATTTCATTTCACCAATTCTTTCCATTCCATTCCATTCCATTCTGTTCCATTGCACTCCATTCCACTCTACTCCACTCCATTCCACTCCACTACATTCCACTCCACTCCCCACCACACCACTCCACTCCACCCCACCCCATACCATCCCATTCCATTCCACAACATTCCACTCCAATCCACTCCATTCCACTACTATCCATTCCATTCCATTCCTTCCCATTCCTCTCCACTCTATTGACAACGTTCCACTCCCATCCATTCCATTCCTCTCCTTTGTATTCCATTCCATTCTATCTGCGGGATGTCTCACTCCCACACAGGCTGGAGTGCATTGGCACAATCTCAGCTAACGTTTCATTTCACCATTCCCTTCCCTTCCATTCCATTATATTCCATTCCATTGCACTCCCCTCCAATCCATTCCACTCCACCCCTCTCCACTCCACTCCATTCGACTCCTCTCCATTACACTCCACTCCACTCCATTCCAATCCATCCCATTCCATTCCAATATATTCCAATACACTCCACTACACTCCACTCCTTTCCATTTCATCCCATTGCATTCCAATCCATTCCACACCAATCCACTCCACTCCACTGCCATCCATTCCAATAGACTCCATTCCATTCCATTCCATTCCATTCCATTCCACGCCATTTCATTCCATTAAATCCCAGCACTTTGGGAGGACTAGGCAGGTGGATCACCTGAGGTCAGGAGTTCGAGACCAGCCTGGTCCAACATGGTGAAACCCACTCTCTACTAAATATACAAAAATTAGCCTGGCATGTAGGCATGCACCTGTAATCCCAGCTACTCAGGACGCTGAAGTAGGAGAATTGCTTGAACTTGGGGGTGGAGGTTGCAGTCAGTAGAGATCATGCTACTGCACTCCAGCTTGGGTGACAGAGCAAGACTCCATCTCAAAAAAAAAGGAGGAAATAAGCAGAATTAAAGCAACTGAGTATATATTTAAAAATGCAAAAGCTCACTTTTTCAGAAAAATATTAAAATATTAAATCTAACAAATATCTAGGTAGACTGATGGAGAAAAATACAGAAAATGCACAAAAAACCAGTTACCTGGAATGTGAAGGATACAAAACGTCAGCAGTTGTAGATTTTAAATAAGCAATGACTGAGTTCAACCATGATGGGGTATATTGGAAAGAATCTCTCCAGAAAAATAGAAAAAGAAAACTTTTATAAAGGTATGTACAAAATGTTAAGCACTATTGAAGTCTCCCAATTCTACCAGTTATGGAGTTATTGGTCTTGGACTAACTCTGCTGAAAAGAAAAAAACAAAGCAAAACAAAACCTAAACACCTGGATAAAATAGTCTACCGTGGGCACTGGCAATGCAGCCAAGCATATACCACATGGGTGCTACATTCTCTTTGTCAGAACACGAAGCATTCATACTCTCTTCTCACCCTCACGCTCACCTTTTAATCTTAGATCTACTATTAAATGTATTCAACGTTACTGTCAATCCTTTGGTCAAAATTTCTTTAGTCACATTTTCTTGATGCACTTGGATAGACTGTTCAACAAAGTGTGAGTAGTGAATTCCTCAAACTCTTGCATATTTAAAATTACATTTCTGAATCTTGATGCTTAAAGTGTAGCTTGGGTAATGGGTGGGCTTTAAGCCAATTTTGGCATGTAAGGGGTTGAGTTTATTAGGCATCAGCACCTCTGAAAATCCTGGGGATGCAGGCTTAATTTCAACACTATTCTAAATACTTGAAAGATATTATATAATTCTTTAATAAACTCCTGTGTCTACAAATGGTTCAGATTAACTCAATATCCATGATTACACATCTATAAAATCAAGGCAATCTTATTTAGTGGAGACTTACTGGCTATTCTATGAGAGGAGGTATTGTTATTGTAATCTCATCCTCTCATAAAAGTGTATCATATTACTCATAACCAGCCCTTCATATTCTATTCCTATTTTGGTATTTTAAAATAAGATATCTTTGAAACACTTGAATTCAAAGAGGGAATCTGAATAGTTTTAAAAATGTCAATGAAATGCCATTTCTTCATGCTTGAACAACTAAAAATTGACTAAAGTGTTTCTCTTCAAACTTTCTGGAACATTTTTTATCTAAATTCTAAGAACAATCACAATAGGTTTTAACCACCAATGTGAGAATATTTTAAATGTTAGTGTGGAAAACATTTTTAAAATAATTTTATAGTAATTTTTTTCATCAGTGACAGTGTGCTAAATTTTTTAAGTCAAATATTACTGTAGATATTTAAGTCAAGATTCTAAGAAGCTGTTCTAAAGTCCAAAATTTAGTTTCATATACAATGATATTATATATATTTGCATATAAAATTAATATATGTGAGCCATGTTTCAAATAGAGTCAAAAGATTCTTGATTATATAAAATGCCAATTACTTATAGGCACACAAGCTTTAACTCATTACAAAGGTAGTTGTGGTTGATTCTACTCTTGCTACTGGCATTTATATGGACATAATATTATGGTCTGAAGAATGTTTAGGGAAATTTATCCCTCATATGATCAGAAGAACAATTCAAGCTAGTTTATATCTGAAAGGAAAAAAGTCTTTTTTTTTTTTTTTTTTTGAGACAGGGTCTTGCTCTGTCGCCCAGGCAGGAGTGCAGTGGCGCAATCTCGGCTCACTGCAAGCTCCGCCTCCCGGGTTCATGCCATTCTCCTGCCTCAGCCTCTCCGAGTAGCTGCGACTACAGGCGCCAGCCACCACGCCCGGTTAATTTTTTTTTGTATTTTTAGTAGAGACGGGGTTTCACTGTGGTCTCGATCTCCTGACCTTGTGATCCGACCGCCTCGGGCTCCCAAAGTGCAGGGATTACAAGCGTGAGCCACTGTGCCTGGCCGGAAAAAAATCTGTCTATGGTTCTGAAAGCCTAAATCATTAACAACTTGGATAATAATTAGCAGAAAAATACACAAACATGTCCTCTTCCTAGCAGTAAGTACACAGTGACAACAGAATCAAAGCATGTGGCTATGTGCATGTTTCTATTTCAAGACGCAGAGCACTCTATTCCTCTTCTCTACCCTTTCTAAATGGCACTCTATTCCTCTTCTCTACCCTTTCTAAATGGCACAATTCCTCATGAATCTAAGTGCAGTCATAGGGTGGATTAGGGTGACCTGCCATTTGTATGCAACTGATCTCTATTTTGGAAGTAATTAAAGTAAAAATATATTTTTAAAAGATAGTTTCAAATTTCAGTGCAAACTATCATGGTTTCACCCCTTTTCCTTGTAACATTTTTTTCTAAGTTTGGAAAAGTAAGGTAGGATTTAGTACGTTTTTAATCAGAAGTTTTCAAAGTGAGATGCAAAATGGTGGCGCCAACCCATTTCAAGTCTGCTACATTTTGAAAACACTTATTGGAGAAAAGACCTTCTCATCATTTTTCTCTTACAGGAAAGGAAATAACATGTACAGCTGACCCTTAAGCAACATGGAGGTTGGGGTGCTGGCCCCCCTGCACAGTAGAAAATCCACTATAACTTTGACTCTCCCAAAACTTAACTACTAATAGCCTACTATAAGCCTTACAAATAACACAAGCAGTCAATTAACACATATTTAATGTTGTATGTCTTATATACTGTATTCTTAACACACATGCCAGAGAAAAGAAAAAGAAAATCCTAAGGAAAATATGTTTACTAGTTATTAAATGGAAGTAGATGATCAAACATGTCTTCATCCTCATCCTTTTCATGGGCAGGGTGTGGAGAAGGATGTAGAATTGTTGGTTTTGCTAAGTGGACCTGCACAGTTCAAACCCCTGTGGTGCAAAGGCCAACTGTATAGCCATTGAATAGCAATTTATTTTTAGAAATTAACCACACTAAAATACTCTTAGAAGGATGCCAAGAAAAAAAATGAATAAGTATTTTTGGTTCATCTATTTTATCATTTCATTTCATCATTTCATTTCCTCATTTCATCATTTCATTTCATTTCCTCATTTCATCTCATCATTTCATTTCATCATTTCATCTCATCATTTCATCTCATCATTTCATTTCATCATTTCATTTCGTTTCATTTCATCCTTTCATTTCATTTCATCATTTCATTTCATGAATTCATCTAAACATTTCATTTCATCATTTCACTTCATCTCATTATTTCATCATTTCATCTCATCATTTCATTTCATCTCATCATTTCATTTCATCTCATCATTTCATTTCATCTCATCATTTCATTTCATCTCATCATTTCATTTCATCTTTTCATCTCATCATTTCATTTTATCATTTCATTTCATTTCAACTTTTCATCACATTTCATTTCATTTCATCAATTCATTATTTCATTTATTTCATCATTTCACTTCATCATTTCATATCATCATTTAATTTCATCATTTCAACTTTTCATTTCACTTCATCATTTTATTTCATCATTACATTTCATTTCCTTATTTCATCATTTCATCATTTCATTTCATTTCATCCTTTCATTTCATCATTTCATCTTTTCATCTCATCATTTCATCCTTTCATTATATCATTTCATCATTTCACTTCATCTCATCATTTCATCATTTCATCTCATCATTTCACTTCATGTCATCATTTCATTTAAACTCATCATTTCATTTCATCATTTCATTTCATCATTTCATATTATTTCTTCATTTCATCTTTTCAATTCATCATTTCACATCATTTCATTTCATCATTTCATTTCCTCATTTCATTTCACCATTTCATCATTTCATTTCATTTCATTTCATCATTTCATCTCATCATATCATTTCATCATTTCACTTCATCTCATCATTTCATCATTTCATCTCATGATTTCATTTCATCTCATCATTTCATCTCGATTTCATTTCATCTCATCAATTCATTTCATCTTTCATCTCGTCATTTATTTCATTTCATCATTTCATGTCATCAATTCATCATTTCATTTCATTTCAATATTTCATTTCATCATTTCATTTCATCATTTCACTTCATTTCATTATTTCACTGCATTTCATTTCATTTCATTTCCTCATTTCATTTCACCATTTCATTTCATCATTCCATTTCATCATTTCATTTCATTATTTCATTTCATCATTTCACTTCATCTCATCATTTCGTCTCATGATTTCATTTCATCTCATGGTTTCATTTCAACTCATCATTTCATTTCATCTTTTCATCTCGTCATTTCATTATTTCATTTCATTTCTTTTCATCTCGTCATTCGTTCCATTTCATTTCATCATTTCACTTCATCATTTCATCATTTCATTTCCTCATTTCATTTCACCATTTCATTTCATCATTTCACCATTTCACGTCATCTCATCATTTCATTCCATCATTTCATTTCATCATTTCACCATTTCATTTCATCTCATCATTTCATTTCATCTCATCATTTTATCATTTCATTTCATCATTTCATCATTTCATCATTTCACTTCATTTCAGTGGTACATGTATTTAAGTGCTAATGTGATGTCCAGGAGACAACCTATTTCCCTTTGTAAAACACCTCCTTCAACAAAAGGCCACCTCTCATGGCTGGCTAAGTCTACAGAGATACCAGCCTCTCTTCAACCACCCAGTTTGACTTAGAACCTCAAACAGCACCTCAGTTTCATAAAAACCTAAAACATAAACACAACACTTGGTTGTAAGTGAGCCAACAGTTTCTTGTCTCTTTCTCTGCTCAAGGCTTAAGGCCGTGTCTCCCCAACTATGTTCAGTGGAAGAAAATATCCCCTGGACAAATAAGTTTGAGAACTGTTGTTGCAGGACTTCTCAGAACCTTTAAAACACAAATCCTCATCCGCAGGGATCTTCAGGAGGGAGATGGCTGATGCAGCACAACTTTCACAAGAGCATCGTGCAGAATACAGTATGAGATACAGAAAGGCTGCCTTGAGTCTTTCTAAGGGCCTGGGGCTTGGTGGGGGTGGGGTAGGAGCTCTCCAGATAGCATCTAATGAGTACGAACATTCAGGTTGCTTTTTTTTTTTCCTTATTGGCAAAACGGTGTGTGCACCATGAATGAAGCTGGTCTCCCTTATCCATATCAAAACTAAATCCAAATTAATTGGCTAAATTGGGACTCAACACCTCCAGGAGCCACGTGGAAGAAAGCCCCACCACACTTTAAAGTAGCTTACCTCATATTTCAGGAAAGCAAAACGCTTATGACCAGTATACTGCTAATACAAGTCTGCAGATAATGCAGAATGAAAAATTATTTTTCCCAATCATAGCTGGCATAGTCCATATTTTGCATTACACTTCCCCCCCTTTTTAAAATTTTAAACACAGGTCTTTTTCTCTTCTTTTTTTAAATTTTAATTATACAAGACAAAGTCTCAGTATGTTGCCCAGGCTGATCTTGAACTCCTGAGCTCAAGCCATACATCCGTCTCCGCCTCCCAACCTGCTGAGATTACAGGCCTGAGACATTGTGCCCGGCCTTAAACACAAATCTTAATTCATTCTTACAATTATCCTGAGCTTAGAAAAATGGAAGGGGAAGAAAAATGGCAAGCAGGTAGGCTGACTTCGGCTTCATTATTTGGAAGGACAGTTTGCTCGGTTAAAACACACTACTGCCCACAAATGCCAAGAAAACAGAAAAATACAGACTTCTATAAATAGATTTTATATGAGACAGCAGTTTGAATGGAGACATTTTCAATGAAAATGACAAACAGCTGTGCTTGGGAATAAATGACAACGATTTTTTTATCTCAACAGCTGTCCTGAGAGCACCTCTCTACATCTCTATCTGCATTCTGGAATCAGGGAGAAAGCCAAAATGGACGACAAGATACTAGATCAGCCTTGTCCAACCCTTTGACTACAAGGACTTTTCCGCCTATCTGTGGTGGTGGGTATCATGAAAATTATGCACAAACCTTTTTTTTTTTTAAGCTCATCAGCTATCGCTGGCATTAGTGGATTTTATGTGTGGTCCAGGAGCATTCTTCTTCCAATGTGGCCCTGAGAAGCCAAAAGACTGGACACCTGTGCACTAGATCAAAAGGCTACTCCTTCTGGAAGCAATTGTAAAGAATTTCTGACATTATCTTGACATGAAAACCAATGGACAGTGGGACAGAATGCAAAATCTTCAAGAATTTTTCTTGTTGGTTTTCCTTTTGAGTCAAGGTCTTGCTCTGTGGCCCAAGCTGGAGTACACTGGTGACATCACAGCTCAGTGCAGGCTCAAGTGCTCCTCCCGCCTCAGCCACAGCAGTAGCTGGGACTACAGATGCGCACAACCACCCCTGGTTAATATTTTATTTTTTGTAGAGACGGGGTCTCGCTATATTATCCAGGTTGGTCTCAAACTCCTTGACTCAAGGGATCCAGGACAGGATAACAGGTGTGAGCCACCACACCTGGCCATGTGCATGAACTTTTAAGAAAAACACAAGGCCCCACAAAAGTTAAGGTTCTCCCACCTCATTTCCAGGGGACCTTTTGGTGCAAGGATGAGAAGCTCTTAAAAGTACACAAACAACTCCAAAGATTCAAGACAGTTCATTAGGGCTGAGCCAGCCCACTGGGCAGACTGACCTTCAAGAAAGTCCCACCCATGACATACACTAGATGGCTCTCCAAGAATCTCTCCAGTTCTCAGGGTCCCTAAGGTACTGGACAGAGCTAGGAAAGGAAACCCATTTGCTTCTTCCTGCAGGAAGCCCCTTGAGGTCAAGACCCCACAATCAGACGAGGATGGAGTGGCTCACCCTCAGTCAACAGGTCAGACTCAAGGTGGTATAATGTCTTAACCAAGGGTGTGGGTCTCCAGGTCTGACTCCCAATTCAGTGCTCCTTTAATAACCACTCTTTGTTAATTATCCTTAACAGGGGTTCCTGGCAAGTCAGTTCTCCCTGAGGCCTTCGGTTTCCTCACCCATGATAAGAGAGGGCTGGACCAGATGGGAATTCGGGGGGTAAAGGGATGTCCGCGCGCAGCCCACCCCACCCACGGGCCCCTGGAGCCTCCATCCAAGTTCCCACCACGCACCCGCCCCACAAATCCTGCCCAAGGTGAGGGCTGGTCCCGGGTCCTCTGGCTGCCTCATCAGCGAGTGCAGAAGAGAGGGGAAGCCTCCAAGGGGGCGACTAGGGCTCAAGGATGAAACTCGGCCAGGAGTGAACTGGGGCCAGGAGGAAGGTGTCCGGGCCGCTCCTCGAGCCCAGCCCGGGTCCCCGACCCTCTTACCACCACTGTCCATATCTCCTGCTGGGTGAGGTCCTTGGACACAGTGCACTTGGTGTGCAGCCCCAGCAGGCTGCTGATGGAGATGCCGATGAGCTTCTGGAGCTGCCGGCACTGCTGCAGCGCCCGGCTGGCCGCGGCCCCTGCGCCTCACTCCAGGGCCTCCCCATCACCCCCGCCACCGCCCTCCTTCTGTCCCATCGCGGCGGCGCACAGCGCTGCTCTATGCACACTGCGGCGGCCGAGGCAGAGAGCCCGGGGCGCGGGCGCCTAAGCAAGGAACCCCCGAGACGGAAGAGATGGACCAGGAGCGCCCCTCGCCGCTGCTCCAGCCAGGACGCCGGTAGAGCTGGCAGCCCAGTCTGCCGCTCCAGCCCTCAGAGACGCGGTGGCGGGAACAATAAGCCACGACTGCAAAAAGCTGCAACGGTGGGGGCAAAAAGCCACGGCGGCAAACCGCGGTGGTGGGGGACAAAAAGCCGCGGCAGCGGGAGGCAAAAAGCGCGGTGGGGAGGGGGAGGGGGCAAAAAGCCGCGGCGGCAAAAAACTGCGGCGGCGGGGGACAAAAGGCCGCGGCGGTTGGGGGCAAAAAGCCTCGGCGGTTGCAGGCAAAAAGCCGCAAAAAGCTCGCGGAGGCGGGGGGCAAAAAGTCGCGGCGTTACAAAGCTGCGGCGGTGGGCATAAAAAGCCGCGGTGGCCAGGGCACAAAGCCGCGGCGGCGGGGGCACAAAGCCGCGGCGACAGAGGCAAAAAGCCGCGGCGGTGCGGGCAAAAAGCCGCGGCAGCAAAAGCGGCGGCGACGGGGGCAAAAAACCGCGGCAGCAAAAGCCGCGGCGGTGGGGGGGCGAAGCCGCAGCGGCGGGGGCAAAAAGCCACCACAGCGGGGGTACAAAGCCGCAGCAGCAAAAGCCTCGGCGACGGGGGCAAAAGGTCGTACAGGCCTGGGCAAAAAGCCGCGGCTACGGGCGGAAAAAGCCGCAAAAAGATATGGCGGCGGGGGCAAAAAGCCACTAAAAGTAAGCTGCGGCGGGGAGGGGCAAAATGCTGCGGCGGCAAAAGCCGCGGCGACGGGGACAAAAAGCCATGGCGGCGGGGGCACAAAGCCCCGGGTGCTGGGACAAAAAGCCACAGTAGCAAAAGCCGCGGGGACGGGGGCAAAAAGCCGCGGCAGCAAAAGCCGCGGCGGCGGGGGCAAAAAGCCGCAAAAAGCCATGACGACGGGGGCAAAAAGCCTCGGGTGCGGGGGTAAAAAGCCGCAAAAAGCCGTGGCGGCGGGGGAAAAAGCCACGACAATGGGGGCAAAAAGCCGCGGAGGCGGGGGCAAAAAGCCACAAAACGCCGCAGTGGCGGGGGGGTAAAAAACCGCAAAAAGCCGCGGCGGCGGGGTTAAAAAGCCGCGGCACATAATGAAATATTTCCTTAAAAAAGAAAAAAGCACAGTAATTAAAAAGGGAACTATAGTTAATATTTTTTCTCTCCATTAAGCATGCCATTAACTGAGTAAAAAAATCAAGCTACAATATGTAAGCTACATTTTCTAAAACCATAAAGAAAATAAGAAATGAAAAGGGATTTGGGAAAAAAATCCAAAGGTACAGTCAACTATACAAAAAAAGCTTAGACTCATTAATCATTATGAAAATGCAAATTGTAACTGAAATAAGATAAAACAACAATTCAAAGAGAAAGCCTAAAATTTCAACCCCCCAAAAATTCTGGGTTTTGGAGAGCTGGGATGGAATAGGGCTCCTAACCTTACAACAATGAAAGAACCAAACAAACTTCAAAGTCGACTTTATTTTTATAGCAACCAGGTTGCCAAGAACTGAGTCAAAATGTGAGGGAAAACAAGCACCTGCAAGGAGAAAGAGGACAGATGCACTTACATAGGACAGATGCAAATAGACACCACTATGACAAGTAAAGCTGGAATAATCAATAAATTCCTAAAGACAAAGTGGGGCTGGTCAGATTGGGAGACCGCTGACAGCTGCAGAAGTTGGGAAAGATCCATCACCTTGAAAACTTTTTGCCCACAAACCCACTGTGATCTCTCAAGCAATTGGTAAGGAATCCAAGAGAGTCTGTATATGATACAGATCAGGGAGAGCAGAACACTTGGGAGGTGACCAGGTCTTGGGGGCTGAGCCCTTACGAATGGGATTAGTGCCTTTATAAAAGAAGCTCAATGGAGTTCTTGTGTGCCTTCCACTATGTGAGGACATAGAAAGAAGGCACCATCTATGAACCATGAAATGGGCTCTCATCAACACTGAATTTGTGAGCATCTTGACTGGAGATCTTACAGCCTCAAGAAGTGTGAAAAAAATATCTCTTGTTTTTTAGTCGCCCAGTTCATGTTATTTTCTTATAAGAGCCCAAATAGACCAAGATATTCCACTTAATATGTAGGGGAAGGCAACAAAAACTGCCACAGTTAGAATACTCCTGATGCTGGGAGTATGAAAACAGGAAAAACAAAACAAAACTGCTCTTGAAGGTGAAGGAGGAATATCACTGAGCTCACCAACACAGCCAGGAAAAGAACAGAAGTGTGAGAAGGCTACATTCCTGAGACCCTGAGAAAAAGCACCTGCATAAGACTGAGATGAAATTACCCACCCTAGTTATAATTGAAATCCCCAAAAAAAGAGGGAAAAATAATGGAGCAAAAGAAATATTTTTCAAAATAACTGCCAAAAATATTCTAAAAGAAGTGACAGAAAATCAAACTTCAGATATAGGAAACTCAGAGAATGTCAAATGGAACAAAAATAAATACGAATTACATCTTCAAAAAATCTTTAAAAAATTAACTCTAAATTTTATATCTTGATCCAAATATGTAGAGATATAAATAGGTTATAATCAAGATATGGAGACAGCCATATCATGGAAACACTAAAATAAATCTGTGGAAGGACTACATTGATACTAGACGCAACAGAGTTCAGAACAAGAAGAAGTATCAGAGATGAGAATATATAATATAATACTCAATTCTCAAGAAGATGTAAACATCCTACTAATTAGGGTATGCAGCTAACGACAGAACCTCCAAATACATGAAGTAAAACATGAAAGAAATCAAAGGTGAACTAGAAAAATCCAAAATTATATTTGCAGACTTCAACACTTTTGTCTTAGTAATGGACAGACTAGGCACAAACTCAGTAATCATATGGAAGATAAGAAAAACAATATCACCAACAAGACATCCAATCTTCAATGGCAGATACACTTTCCTTTCAAGTGAAAAAAAAACAGTATGGCATATTCTCTAACAAACCCAGAATTTCTAATATTTGTGGTCTTCCTTCTTTCGTTCCATCTTCCTTTCGCTTCTCTTCCCTTCCTTTGCCTTCTTCCTTCCTTTCTTCTTTTCCTCTTTCTTTGCTTTTCTTTCTTTTTTCTCCTTCCTTCTTTCCTTCCTTCTTTCTTTCCTCTTATTCTTCCTTCCCTCCTCCCTCCCTTCCTTTCTCCCTCCCTTCTTTTCTTCCTTCTTTTCTCTTATTCTTTCTTTCTTTCTCACTTTCTTGCTTTCTTTCTTTTTTCTCCCTTTCTCCCTCCCTTCTTTTCTTCCTTCCTCCCTCCCTTCCTTTCCTCCTTTTTCCTTCCTTCCTTCCTTCTCCTCTTTATTTTCTTTGTTTCTTTGCCTTCCTCCCTTTTACCATTCTCTCTTCCTCCTTTCCTTCCTCCCTTCCTCCTTCCTTTCCTTCTTTTTCTTTCTTTCTTTCTTTTTCATTTTCTCTCCCTTTCTTTCTTTCTTTCTTTCGTGTTCTTGCTTTCCTTTTTCTCCCTTCCTGCTTTTCCCCCTTCCTCCCTCCCTTCCTTCCTTCTCTCATTCCCTCCTTCTTTTCTTTCTACTTTCTTTCCTTCTTTTCCTTCCTTCCTTCCTTCTTTTTTCTTTCCTTTCTTTTCTGTCTTTCTCTTTATTAAAATTCATACTATTTAAAAAAAGAGAGGGAGGCAGAAACATAAAGAACACTTTAATCTGAAGGTAAATAGATTATGTCCACTGTAGACAAAATAATGGCCTCCCAGAAATGTTCATGTCCTAATTCCCAGAGTCTAACATACAAATATGTTAGGTTGCATGGCAGTGGGAAATCAGATTTCAAGTGAAATTAAGGTTGCAATAAAATGATGGAGACATTATCTTAAACGGGCGGGTTCAAAGAAATCACGAGCTTCCTTATAAGTGAAAGAAGAAGGCAGAAGAAAGACAACCATGGAGGTGGTGGCATGAGAAATTACTCAACATCACTGACTTTTAAGATACAAGAATGAGGACCCAGCGCGGTGGCTCACGCCTAATCCCAGCACTTTGGGAGGCCAGGGTGGCTGGATCACGAGGTCAGGAGATCGAGACCATCCTGACTAACATGGTGAAACCCCATCCCTACTAAAAATACAAAAAATTAGCTGGGCATGGTGGCACGTGCCTGTAGTCCAAGCTACTCAGGAAGCTGAGGCAGGAGAATCGCTTGAACCCGGGAGGCAGAGGTTGCAGTGAGCTGAGATCGTGCCACTGCACTCCAGCCTGGGTGACAGAAGGAGACTCCATCTCAACAACAACAAAAAAGAAGATATAAGAATGAGGTCATGTTCCAAGGAATAAAGGTGGCCTCTGGATGCTCAAAAAAATCAAGTACATAGATTCTGCCACAGAGCCCTCAGAAAGACTGCAGCCCTGCCCAAAACTTGATGTTAGCTCTGTGAGTCTCATTTAAATCTTCTGAACTCCAGAACAGTAGGATTAACAGTCACTTTATTGTAAGATATGAAGTTTGTGGTAATTGGTTACAGCAGCAAGAGGAAGTTTATATTGTAATTGTATCATGAAAATGAGAACCATAATTTACAACTGCTTTTAATACTGCACTTGGATGTTCGAAATCACGTACATGGAAATGATCTCTATGTGTATGAGGGAGGATAGCAAATTGAAGCCAAAATAATGCAAATGCAAATCTTACACTCATTTGTATGTAGATTTAATTTAATATTTGAAATTAAAATGAAATTAAAGGATTATCATATTTTGATGAAATTAGACTAAAATGAACAATAACAAAATAAGAACTTACTTATATTCTTTATATGGTCAATAAAGAAGTGATAGTGGAAAAAACAAGAACAAATGAAGGTGATGATTTAGGAAGTTGGAAAGTTAGCTTAAACTACAAAGTGGTATATAACTAGTGAACACTTAGACACATTGATTGATGAACTTCAGCTTTTGGCTTGGTGAGAGCATAAAATGAGAGCAGCTGAGGTTTGCAAATTTGTAATCTCCTTGTGGAAAAACAGGGGAAAAGACATCTCACCATAATAAGATTAACCTACTAAAGAGTCAAGACTTGATCCATTTGTCCTTGTAATTCAAAAGCTAATTCAAATACTGATTTGATGTGTTAACAACCATTGCTGGTTATCATCGCATACCTGGCATTCTCTTTCATCTGATATCTAAAATATTTGGTATTTCCTGGACTTTCTCTTTTCAAACCCAGTACCGTTTAATTTCAATCTTAGAACAGTTGTCTTTGAGAAATTCTTCCCTCTACGGCATCTGTGAATGGGCACAGCATGGTTACATATATACTGTCGCCCCAGAGAACATTTGTTAAATTAAAGCCAAAGTTTAAAGCAACAGCTTTAACTCAGTAGTTTTACTCATTTTTTTCCTCCCCAATAGCCACAGCAATATTGATAACCTCACACCTTTGAACATAAAGCTTGGTGTTGTCTATTTTTCAGGTGTTGTCACCTATATGATCTCAGTATTTTAAAAATCAGCTTCCAGCCCATATGGTGGCTCATGCTTGTAATAGCAGCAGTTTAAGAGGCTGAAATGAGAGGATTCTTTGAGCCCAGGAATTCAAGAACAACCTGGGCAACATAGCAAGACCCAGTCTCTATGGAAAGGTAAATAAAAAGGGTGGGCATGGTGATGTGCACCTGTTGTCCTAGCTATTTGTGAGGCCAAGGTGGAAGGATTGCTTGAGCTTGGGAGGTTGAGGCTACAGTGAGCAGTGATCGCAACACTGCACTCCAGCCTGGGCAACAAAGAAAGACCCTATCTCAAAAAATATACATAATAAAAATAAAAATCAGCTCTCATTGATTTCTACATAAATATGCACAGGCGATGTCCATATAGACATAAGTAATAATATATCTGACAATGGGTCCATATGATCTTCAAAATGTAAAATTCTCTCTGTGTAATTGACTGGTTAGTCTCACTAATGAATATAGATTCAATTCTACTTTCTTGTTCTAGATAAATTATATAATCTAGCTTTTCATTTCACTTATTTACTGATAACAACAGGAAGAATGGCACGATATCTATTTTGGAAAATTACTCTGGTACAAGTAAAGATGAAATAATGATAGAATTGCATGGAAAACTAGAAAAAAGTATGGTCTTCTGATATTCTATCACATCATATACTAAAGACCTCATAAAACTCAGATATTTTATCTAAAAATGTTATTTTCATCTTAGGAATGATTAAAGCATGAGACTAGAATTGTATTACAATGACTTTCACAAGCACATGTGCTAAAAGGGAGGGGAAAACAAAATTACTGATATTTTAAACGTACGTTTTACTTTCCATAAACATGAACCTCAACTTGATATGATGCAGATTGAAGGAAATCACCCATAATTCCATATTAAGAAGGGCTGTGATATTTTATGGGAAAAATAAATAGAGAAAATGCTAACAGAAACCCTATTAAGCATTAAGCTTTATGGAGCAAAGGCAAATCCAGTGGTGAAAGATACACACTCGAGTTCTGTTTGTTGTCTTGGAGCAATACGGTATAGAGGTGACTGGTGGGTGAGGAGAACATATGCGAGTTCACCAAACAGAAAAGCTGAATGAGGCAATGCCTCTTCCTGACTATATCTCTTACTCAGATAACTATATAATTTATTGTCCAGTAAAGGGTATATTTAAAAATCATATTAAAAGTCATGCAATGAACTTGTCCAGGGAAATCAAGAATTAACAGTCTCACTCTGACAATAATGAATAGGGGGGTTCCCTCAAGATAGACTAGGACATGACCCCACACTGGCAGGTAGTAGTACCAGAAAAGAACCCATGGAAAATCTTTACCTTATGCTTGAGGTAGGGACCAGGCTAAAGTGAAAGCCAGACATAAAATTCTATCTAAAATATATTAACAATCAAAGAAAATATGTGGTGTACAGGCCTAGAATGTCTTTACTGGATCATTGAAATAGTAAGATAGATTAAAATTTTTACATTGTTTTATTTTCCTCCAGTTAGGGCTTGAGGTTTGTCTCTGGAGAGTGGCTGTCAATTGGAGCCTTGCCTTTCTGGAGTTCTGGGCAGGGCGTTGTGGATGCTTAACATGTGCCTTTCACAGGAGACTTCCTTACCCCTGCAGTGGCCAGGTGTGCATCCCATGACCAGACCTCCCTCTCACAGAACATCTGCTGAGACTAGGAGATGCCTGGTGGCTGTTGCCTGACCTATGTGCTGCGTATTTCTGACAAGAGACACTCTCAGAGACCCTGGCCAGGAGGAGAGTTAGGTTCCAGTGTAGGTCAGATCAGACACATGGAGGCCACAGGACCAAACACGGGAAATCAGAGAAGTAGTTTTATCACTCACAGATCCAGAGAGAAGAGGGTAGCTGAGAAGAGGGTTTAGCTGTGTCCCCAGCCAAATTTCATCTTGAATTCCCACATGTTGCGGGAGGGAACAGGTGGGAGGTAATTGAATCATGGGGGCAGGTCTTTCCCATGCTGTTCTTCTGATAGTGAATAAGTCTCACAAGATCTGATGGTTTTATGAAGGGGAGTTTCCCTGCACAATCTCTCTTGACTGCTGCCATGTGAGACATGACTTTCAGTTTCCGCTATGATTGTGAGGCCTACCCAGCCACGTGGACCTGTGCGTCTATTAAACCTCTTTCTTCTGGAAATTACCCAGTCTCAGGCATGTCTTTACCAGCGTGTGAAAGTGAACTAATACAGTAGCACACCTCATAGGGTTGAACAAAATGGGGAAGATGAGTGGGGAGCAAGAGAGAGAAAAGGGGTCTGTGGGATTCCAGCCTTTATTGGGCCCAGAACATTACCCAAATAAGTTTTCCACAGGGCTCTAGCTGATGGGGTGAGTGCCAGCAGGCACATTTCTTGGCTCCCGCTGCAACTTAGCAGGTCACTCTGGCATGTGGGGGCTGTCCATGTGGGCTGTGAGGTCTCTGGGGTGAGTCATGTAAGTTGTATCCAAGGGTTCCATAGCGGGTAGTCACCAGGGGGAGGCAACTGTGTAGGGTCAATATCTAGACCAGCCACACTGAGGAACTGTGAGGGTTAAAACTGGAAATTGTCAAGGGACTCTGAACCCAGCTACCATATGAGAGAGTTCAACTTACGTTCAATGTGAATGCCATGGCAATATTAAAATGTAAGAATTCGCTCCATACGTGCTTGAGGTAAATAGGAGAAACCTATAATTTATGTAAACGGTGAGAAGGTTGGATGCATTTTCTGTCACATATTTTAATACTTTCAGTTTATTATATATGTCAGTCCATCAGGCATTCAGAATTACATGCTTATGAAAATTTTTCCACCATCAGACAAAAGACAAGGGTAGAAGACATTTTTAGCCCTATAAACACTAGTAAATTAAAAACAGAAGGACCTTTATGTCCGAATATATCTGTGTTGTGAAAGGCTGCCCTGTGAAATACAGGATTTCTTTTTTATTATTTTTTTATTATTATATTTTAAATTTTAGGGTACATGTGCACAATGTGCAGGTTTGTTACATATGTATCCATATGCCATGTTGTTGTGCTGCCCCCATTAACTCATCATTTAGCATTAGGTATATCTCCTAATGCTGTCCCTCCCCCCTCCCCAAACCCCATAACAGTCCCTGGAGTGTGATGTTCCACTTCCTGTGTCCATGAGTTCTCATTGTTCAATTCCCACCTATGAGTGAGAACATGCGGTGTTTGGTTTTTTATCCTTGCCATAGTTTACTGAGAACTATGGTTTCCAGTTCCATCCATGTCCCTACAAAGGACATGAACTCATCATTTTTTATGGCTGCATAGTATTCCATGGCCTACATGTGCTACATTTTCTTAAACCAGTCTATCGTTGTTGGACACTTGGGTTGGTTCCAAGTCTTTGCTATTGTGAATAGTGCTGCATTAAACATAGGTGTGCATGTGTCTTTGTAGCAGCATGATTAATAGTCCTTTGGATATATACCCAGTAATGGGATATCTGGGTCAAATGGTATTTCTAGCTCTAGATCCCTGAGGAATCGCCACACTGACATCCACAGTGGTTGAACTAGTTTACATTCCCACCAACAGTGTAAAAGTGTTCCTATTTCTCCACATCCTCTCCAGCACCTGTTGTTTCCTGACTTTTTAATGATCACCATTCTAACTGGTGTGAGATGGTATGTCATTGTGGTTTTGATTTGCATTTCTCTGATGGCCAGTGATGATGAGCATTTTTTCATGTGTTTTTTTGGCTGCATAAATGTTTTCTTTTGAGAAGTGTCTGTTCATGTACTTCACCCACTTTTTGATGGGGTTGTTTGTTTTTTTCTTGTAAATTTGTTTGAGTTCATTGTAGATTCTGGATATTAGCCCTTTGTCAGATGATTAAGTTGTGGAAATTTTCTCTCATTTTGTAGGTTGCCTGTTCACTCTGATGGTAGTTTCTTTTGCTGTGCAGAAGCTATTTAGTTTAATTAGATCCCATTTGTCAATTTTGGCTTTTGTTGCCATTGCTTTTGGTGTTTTAGACATGAAGTTCTTGCCCACGCCTATGTCCTGAATGGTATTGCCTAGGTTTTCTTCTAGGGTTTTTATGGTTTTAGCTCTAGCATGTAAGTCTTTCATCCATCTTGAATTAATTTTTGTATAAGGTGTAAGGAAGGGATCCAGTTTCAGCTTTCTACATATGGCTAGCCCATTTTCCCAGCACCATTTATTAAATAGGGAATCCATTCCCCATTGCTTGTTTTTGTCAGGTTTGTCAAAGATCAGATAGTTGTTATGTGGCATTATTTCTGAGGGCTGTGTTCTGTTCCATTGATCTATGTCTCTGTTGTGGTACCAGTACCATGCTGTTTTGGCTACTGTAGCCTTGTAGTATAGATTGAAGTCAGGTAGCGTGATGCCATCGGCTTTGTTCTTTTGGCTTAGGATTGACTTGGTGATGCAGACTCTTTTTTTGTTCTGTATGAACCTTAAAGTAGTTTTTTCCAATTTTGTGAAGAAAGTCATTGGTAACTTGATTGGGATGGCATTGAATCTATAAATTACCTTGGGCAGTATGGCCATTTTCACGATACTGATTCTTCCAACCCATGAGCATGGAATGTTCTTCCATTTGTTTGTATCCTTTTTTATTTCATTGAGAAGTGGTTTGCAGTTCTCCTTGAAGAGGTCCTTCACATCCCTTGTAAGTTGGATTCCTAGGTATTTTATTCTCTTTGAAGCAATTGTGAATGGGAGTTCACTCATGATTTGGCTCTCTGTTTGTTTGTTATTGGTGTACAAGAATGCTTGTGATTTTTGTACATTGATTTTATATCTTGTGACTTTGCTGAAGTTGCTTATCAGTTTAAGGAGATTTTGGGCCGAGACAATGGGGTTTTCTAGATATACAATCATGTCACCTGCAAACAGGGACAATTTGACTTCCTCTTTTCCTAATTGAATACCCTTTGTTTCCTTCTCCTGCCTGGTTGCCCTGGCCAGAACTTCCAGCACTATGTTGAATAGGAGTAGTGAGAGGGGGAATCCCTGTCTTGTGCCAGTTTTCAAAGGGAATGCTTCCAGTTTTTGCCCATTCAGTATGATAATGGCTGTGGGTTTGTCATAGATAGCTCTTATGAATCTGAGCTACCTCCCATAAATACCTAATTTGTTGAGAGTTTTTAGCATGAAGGGTTGTTGAATTTTGTCAAAGGCCTTTTCTGCCTCTATTGAGATAATCATGAGGTTTTGGTGTTTGGTTCTGTTTATATGCTGGATTACATTTATTGATTTGCCTATGTTGAACCAGCCTTGCATCCCAGGGATGAAGCCCACTTGATCATGGTGGATAAGCTTTTTGGTGTGCTGCTGGATTCGGTTTGCCAGTATTTTATTGAGGATTTTTGCATCAATCTTCATCAAGGATATTGGTCTAAAATTCTCTTTTTTGGTTGTGCCTCTGCCAGGCTTTGTTATCAGGATGATGCTGGCCTCATAAAATGAATTAGGGAGGATTCCCTCTTTTTCTATTGATTGGAATAGTTTCAGAAGGAAAGGTAGCAGTTCCTCCTCATACCTCTGGTAGAATTCGGCTTTGAATCCATCTGGTCCTGGACTCTTTTTGGTTGGTAAGCTATTGATTATTGCCACAATTTCAGAGCCTGTTATCGGTCTATTCAGAGATTCAACTTCTTCCTGGTTTAGACTTGGGAGAGTGTATGTGTCAAGGAATTTATCCGTTTCTTCTAGATTTTCTAGTTTATTTGCGTAGAGGTGTTTGTGGTATTCTCTGATGGTAGATTGTATTTCTGTGGGATTGGTAGTGATATCCCCTTTAACATTTTTTATTGCATCTATTTGATTCTTCTCTCTTTTCTTCTTTATTAGTCTTGCTAGCAGTCTATCAATTTTGTTGATCTTTTCAAAAAACCAGCTCCTGGATTCATTAAATTTTTAAAGGTTTTTTTGTGTGTCTCTATTTCCTTCAGTTCTGCTCTATTTTAGTTATTTCTTGCCTTCTGCTAGCTTTTGAATGTATTTTCTCTTGCTTCTCTAGTTCTTTTAATTGTGACGTTAGGGTGTCAATTTTGGAACTTTCCTGCTTTCTCTTGTGGGCATTTAGTGTTATAAATTTCCTTCTACACACTGCTTTGAATGTGTCCCAGAGATTCTGGTTTGTCGTGTCTTTGTTCTCGTTGGTTTCAAAGAACATCTTTATTTCTGCCTTCATTTCGTTATGTACCCAGTAGTCATTCTGGAGCAGGTTGTTCATTTGCCATGTAGTTGAGTGGTTTTGAGTGAGTTTCTTAATCTTGAGTTCTAGTTTGTTTGCACTGTGGTCTGAGAGACAGTTTGTTATAATTTCTGTTCTTTTACATTTGCTGAGGAGAGCTTCCAACTATTTGATCAATTTTGGAATGGGTGTGGTGTGGTGCTGAATAAAATGTACACTCTGTTGATTTGGTGTGGAGAGTTCTGTAGATGTCTATTAGGTCTGCTTGGTGCAGAGCTGAGTTCAATTCCTGGGTGTCCTTTTTAACTTTCTGTCTACTTGATGTGTCTAATGTTGACAGTGGGGTGTTTGAATCTCCCATTATTATTGTGTGGGAGTCTAAGTCTCTTTGTAGGTCACTCAGGACTTGCTTTATGAATCTGGGTGCTCCTGTATTGGGTGCATATATATTTAGGATAGTGAGCTCTTCTTGTTGAACTGATCCCTTTACCATTATGTAACGGCCTTTTATGTCTCTTTTGATCTTCGTTGGTTTAAAGTCTATTTTATCAGAGACCAGAATTGCAACCCCGGCCTTTTTTTATTTTCCATTTTCTTGGTAGATCTTCCTCCATCCCATTATTTTGAGTCTATGTGCGTCTCTGCACATGAGATGGGTTTCCTGAACACAGCACTCTGATGGGTCTTGACTCCTTATCCAATTTGCTGGTCTGTGTCATTTAATTGGAGCATTTAGCCAATTTACATTTAAAATTAATATTGTTATTTGTGAATTTGATTCTATTTTCTCTACTTTTTATCTCTCTACTGTAATATTTCTAAATTTTCATTTCTTTTGTCCTTCGTGCACCAAACGGAATGCTTTATTTTGACTTGTTATATTTCACACTTCATTTTCTAGTATGCCTTCAAAGTAGATCAAATACTATCTAAATTTTCACTATTGTATTTTTCAGTTCTAAAAATTGAATTCTTTTCCTTTTTCACATGTAATACTTAAAATGTATTTGCTGAAGTTCTCAATCTTTTTCTTTATTTGACTGTAATAAGGGTTATTAAAGTCAGTTTTAACAAATTTGCTATTCATGCAACGTTATGTCCATTTATAACTAAAGTTTATCCCTTTTCTTTATTTCTAGTCATATTGTGTTATCTCTTCTTTTGCCTGGATATTTTCCAATGGTATGCCATCTATTTATTATGAATAGTTTCAGGTGTAATTTGAGGCTTAGATTGATGTCATTTCCCCCCTGTTTGCTTTTTACCAGACACAAAGCTTCGATTCATTGTTCGTCTCTGATGAATCAAGGATTGAGATGATTCAAAGCGAATTTTTTAGCCCCTACAAAAGGTGGGCTATTTGCTGCTTACCCTCATAACAGACTAGCTAATTAGAACAATGTAAGGCTTGGGGTAATTACCAATGCTTCCTTCTCTTTGGCAGGGCTTTTAATCCTGTCCTCCCCTGCCCATCCCTCTCCCTATTTATACTTTTGTTTAAAGCTCTTGTCAGGGTGCCTGCCATCTCAAAGCAAACATGTGAAAACGACCCCAGGAAACATTTGTCCTCAATTCTGACCCCTTATCTTTGTGATTCTTTTCCTTGTGACCTGGGTTTGTAATTCTTCACTGCCATGTCAGCATTATGTCTTCAAATATATATTTTTAAAGGATCCATATCTCTGATATTTTTCCAAATTGTCTAGTGTGTCATTTAAGGCAAAAGACTTCATATCAAAAATAAATAGACGTTCACATGTACTTCATAAGAAACATATCCAAATTCCCCACAGAAAGTATTCCACCCAGTCAGAAATAAGGAAATGAAAAAGAAAATCACCATGAAATGAAATCGCTACTCATTCACTACATAATGGCTAATATTAAAAAAGTATATATGTATATTTTATATGTATATATATGACCTCTTATGATGCTATAATGTGACCACCATGCTGTAAGTATATATATATATATATATATATACTGTGTGTGTGTGTGTGTACACATATATATATATATATATATATATATATATATAGTAACTCTTGACAAGGATGTAAATCAACTAGATCTTTCATATTAAGTATATTACTGGTAGCAAGGAAAATGTGAAAAACTGATGCTGGGCAGGTGAGCCCCCAAATGGAGCTTAGCCTGTAATGGTTCTTGGCTTTGCCCAGGTAAGAATTCAAGAGCCAGCCAGAGGTAGAAGTAAACAGTTTTACTGAAGAGGCAGTGTTACAGCACTGTGACTCCTCCTGTAGAGCAGGGCTACCCTGTAGGCTGAGAGTAGCAGTTTAGGGCAGTTTTGCTGTTATTTATACCCACTTTCAATTGCATGCAGACTAAGGGACAGTTTATGCAGAAATTTCTAGGGAAGGGGCAGTAATTTTTGGGTCATTGGGTCATTGCCATGCAGAGGGGCAATAACTCATGGAGGTTGCCATGGCAACAGTAAATTGACATGGCACACTGGTGGTTGTGTCTGATGGAAAGCTGCTTCTATCCTTACCCTGTTTTAGCTAGTCCTCCATCTGGTCCAGTGTCTGAGCCCCACCTCTCGAGTCCAGTCCTGCCTTATACCTCAATACCACTTGGGACAAATATTTGGCATAATATATCCAAACTAAACGACTGTGTGATCTACACACACACACACACACACACACACACACTGTATACAAGCTCCCCTCTAACTGGAAATGGCCCCAATATCAATTTCTCTGGTTATCCATCACTGCATAAGTAACCAGTACAAAACTGACTACCTTGCAAGGGTTTTCATGGGAAAGAATACTGTCCTGGGCTCTCAGTTTGTGTTTCTGGTTGGGCCAATAAAGCCCCTTCCTCATGCCTCTTTTCTGCTTATCGCTAGAGACAGAAGCTGAAAACCATGGCTTCAGGCTGCTAGAAGCCTAAAACAAAACAAAACAACAACAAAACAAGGTGGGTTGGACAAGCTTGCTAAAGCAACAACCACTTTATCTCAAGATTTTGTGGGTCAGAAATTCAGCATGGGGCCAGCTGGGCAATTATTCTACTCTAGGCATGAACTGCCAGCTGAGGTCACTATGAAACACCCAGCTGGGAGGAAGAAGGGCCATTCTGGGAAAGTTAACATGGATTCATTCCCATGTTACATTCGTAGGGATGACTGGAAGGCTGAATCAGCTGGCACTGTTGACTCGCATACCTACACATGACTTCTATAGCATGGTGGTCACATCATAGCATCATCAGAGGTCTTATATAACAATTCAAGACCCTCAGATAGAATGTCTTAAGGGACTGGAAGTGAATGCTGCCTGTCTCAATGTTTAGGATGAAAAGCTTCTTGTGAAAAAGTCCAGCTTCACCTTCCTGTATTCTATTGATCAAAAAAGCCACAGAGCCCATGCAAATTCAAATGGAAAGGAAACTGATTATCTTTCCATCCAAGGAGTGTCAAAGTGTATGCACTTTCTTCTCTTCAACAGACACTGTTAAGAAAATAAAAGGACGAGCCACAGACTGAAATAAAATATTTACAAAACACATATCTGGTAGAGGATTGGTATCCAAAATATACACAGAATATTTAAAATTCAGTGTCAGGAAAACCACTCGTTTGAAAAATTAGCAAAAACATCTGAACAGACACCTCACCAAATAAGATACACAGGGGAAAATATGCATATAAAAATATTCAACAGCCTATGTGGTTAGGAAATTGCAAATTACAGCAGCAATAAGTTACCACCACACTTTTATTAAAATGACTGGTGAGGATGTAGAATAACAGGAACACTCATTCATTGCTGGTGGGAATGCAAAATGGTACAGCCAGTTTGGAGGACAATGTGGTAGTTTCTTATAAAAATAAACGTACTCTTCTCACCATACTATCCTGCAGTCATGCTCCAAGGCATTTGCTAAAATGACTTAAAAACATGTCCGCAAAACAACCTGCACATGAATATTTACAACATCTTTCTTTATAATACAAAATTTGAAAATAACCAAATAAGTAAGTGAGTATACACACCCTTGTGCATCCATACAATAAAGTATTATTTAGCAATAAAAATGAACGGTCAGGCCACCACAGTGGCTCATGCCTGTAATTCCAGCACTCTGGGAGACTGAGGTGGGCAGATCACCTGAGGTCAGGAGTTTGAGACCAGCCTGGCCAACATGGCGAAACCCCGTCTCTACTAAGAATACAAAAGTTAGCTGAGTGTAATGGTGGGTGCTTGTAACGCCAGCTACTTGGGAGGCTGAGGCAGGAGAATTTCTTGAACCTGGAAGGTGGTGGTTGCAGTGAGTGGATATCTTGCCACTGCATGGCAGCCAGGGTGACAGAGCAAGATTGTCAAAAAAAAAAAGAAGATTTATCAAACCAAAAGAACACAGTATGATTTCAACTATATGACATTCTTGAGGAAGTAAAGCTCTGGAGACAGTATAACGATCAAGGTTAAGGGGGAGGGTGGGTGAGTAGCTAGAATATGGGAGATTTTTAGGGCAGTAAAATTTCTGTAGGATACTGTAATGGTGGACACATCATATTTCATATGCCTTTGTCAAAATCTGTAGAGTGTACAACACCAAGAATGGACTCTAATGTAGATTATGGGCTTTAATTAATTATAATTCAGTGAGTCATCTATTGTAATAAATGCACTACACTTGTGAGAGATGTTAGTATTAGCAGAAACAGGAAGCCATGTGGGAGTATATGGAAATTTTTATTTCTTTCTGGTAAATTTTCCTTTAAATCTAAAGTGTTTTTCTTTTTTTTTTTTCGTTTGTTTGTTTTTCTTTTTTGGTACGAAGTCTTGCTCCTTCGCCAGGCTGGAGCACAGTGGTGAGATATCGGCTCATGGCAACCTCTGCCTCCCGGGTTCAGGCAATTCCCCTGCCTCAGTGTAATCCCGAGTAGCTGGGATTACAGGAGCATGCAATCATGACCAGCTAATTTTTTGTAATTTAGTAGAGAAGGGGTTTTACCACATTGGCCAGGATGGTCTCAATCTCCTGACCTCATGATCCACGCACCTTAGCCTCCCAAAGTGGTGGGATTAGAGGCATGAGCCACAAAGTGCTGAAAAAATCTATTAATTAAAAAATGTGTATGTAGCCATCTTTAATCTACCATGTCCATTAGCAGATAAATACTATAAGCAAAATAACAACAATGAAATAAACATAGACTTAGAGTATATACTCTGATTCATTTAATAAAAATTTGAAAATAGACCAAATTACTCTATGATAAAAAAAATCTGTTACTATTGAGGATGGGGGTTAGTGTTTGGAAAAGGGCAGGAGAAGTATCACTACTTTTAGTAATGTTCTGTTTTCATACATGGGCATAAGCAAATAATTGTGTTTCATTAATCAAGTTGTCCATATTTAATCATTGTATTTTTCTGCATGTATGATATGTCAATAAAATGTCTTAAATTACATACAGCAAAGATAGACAAAACCACAAGAAGACATACACAAATGTTAAACCTAGAGAGAAATTTGAATGTAAGTAAGTCTCTGAATGACTGGTAGAACAAACAGAAAAATAATCAGGATGTAGAGGTTTGGAACAGCATGATTACAAAAATTGACAAATCTGTCTTTTAATATAGGTAGAAACATGGTTAGATCAAAAAAGGACTTGTCTTAGAGCATGATTTTGAAAATGGTGGAATCGAGTTTGAATCTAGTAACTACATATAAATAAATGTCTTAAAACTCATCTGTTAGCCAATTAAGATTATTGTAATAGATATTAGAAAATATTTTAATAAATTGAGAGGATTTCACGGGCTAAGGAAATAATTTTACTTGCATTTGATAGTTCAATTACATACATATATACCTATAGGTAGTTTAAAATATTTCTGATAACTTTATATAGTTTTAAAAAGCATTGATATCTGTTTGCACTATGTGGTCTATAGAGTACACATACCAAACATGATTATAGCTCTTCTGCTATAAACTTCAAATGTCTAATTAATGCAAAATTCTAGAATGAGGAGAGTTCTTTGCAATTTTTTTTTTACTAAATAGAATATAGGAAGGATAGCTGCAAATATACCTGAGACACTTTTCTGTGAGTGTGGTGGTAGCCTTTTTATTTGTATTTTTTTTTTTTGAGAAAGGGTCTCACTTTGTCAGCCAAGATGGAGTGCAGTCATATGATCAGAGCTCACTGAAGCCTTCACATACTGTGCTCAAGTGATTCTCCCACCTCAGCCTCCTGAGTAGCAGGGACTGCAGGTGCATGACACCATACTAGCTAATTTTTGTAAAGATGGGGTTTCACCATGTTGCCCTGGCTGATCTCCAACTCCTAGACTCAAGAGATCGGGCAACCTTGGCCTCCGAAAGTGCTGGGATTATAGTTTTGAGGCACCACAATCAGCCCAGCCTTAAAAAAGTCTGACTAGAGACCTTTATCTATGTATATGTATATCTATATGTAAAATAAACATGTTTATTATGTAAAAATATGTATTATTAATATTATATAAAATTTTTTTTCAAGGTAGAAATATATAAAGAGGGTGCATGTAGATCCTGGGTCATTGTGAAGTGAAGCTCAAGGCCTCTGATGAAATGCCCCTTGCATCTTTTGTCTGGGCTAGAATCCAAGAAGGGAAAGCAGCAGATGCACTGGTTCCCAGGTTCTTGGCATCCTACAGAGAGAAACATGTTTGAGCTAGGGTAGCGTTAAACACCCTTGTTCTTACTCTCCTGTTTTATGTAGTGAGCAGAGACTAGCTTCATGAGAACAGACTGTGACAGTCAAGGCTGTCTGTTATTTTGTGCAGCATTAATTGAGAAATTCTAGCACCTGAAGACCTCTGGGCCATTTGAGGGTAGGTGCAGGGGAGGAAAGGGAAGTTTGCATGCCTCCTGCTGTGGAGAGGACCCGTGGGAAGCACAGACCTTGTCCTAACTGAAGGCAGACCCCGTTGCTAACCAGCTTCTCATCAGCCAACCCTGGATGGGTTTCAATGTCTATTTACTAAATAATCCTTATTGCTTTTCTTCATATGGGCAAAGTATGGTTTACAGGGAATATTGTTCCTTTGAACACCCATCGTGCAAACCCCTTCCTGTGGTGAGAAAACAGGCTTCCATATGTGTCTTACTGGGAAACACATAGGCAATTTCTATGTTTTTACTGCATCTATTTCATGGATATGGGAACTGAATAGTGCCCATCAAAGGCTCACCTGATGATGGAAATTGATCTGAGAGCACGGAAGGACAGAATTCTTTCTTTGTTCCTGGGCAGTGGTGGTTGAGGGATCATTTTGTGGCAGCTACAGCGGCAATGATGGAGGCAGAATGGAGGGCTCAGTACCAAGACAAGGAGAGACTTGGCCTCGCAATGGCAGCATTGCAGGGGTGCGCTCTACAGAGCATTTGCTCACATGGTTTTGGGCACTGTCTGTAACTACATTGCTTCCCCAATAGGTTGACCAATTCTAAATAACTCCTTTTCTCTTTAAAAAAGCAAACTTCATTTGTGTTGCTTCCAATTGTGAATGACACCAATTGGCCAGTTATCATTCAAATTCTCTGTTACTTAATCCTGCCTTTTCCTAACGTATGCAACTTCCCCTAAAAAATTGGACACTTTGTTGCTTACTCATTGTCTTTACACATTTTAAAATGTTGCTTTATTCCCCCAATCCCTAACTACATTTTCAATGTTTTGCAAGTGGAGTCCATGTGTTCTTGATTTACATGAAGCTCAAAATAATGGTTATAGTAACTAGTACTTCATAATTAAGCAAAAAGTTCTTCTTGAAAAATGACAGAACTATACATAGAGATGACAACATGGAGAGATATTTCCTGAGATCACGAAGTTATGGTATGGCAGAACTAAAACTGTGAGTAGAGATTCTGTGTTCCCAATCATTATTTCTACCACCAGCTTTCTATTTTGATGTTAATAAGGTTCTTATGTGGGAAACCCTACATATTTGCCAATGGTTAGTTCATTGAGAAAGAAATAAAAAGAGCTTCAAGAACACTCTAATCTATGAAAAATAAAATATATATAATTGGCCATACGAAAAAATAGGTCTTGATATATACTGAGATCGTTTTATTTTGTGCTAGACAAATGAAGTCATAGAACAGAATGTGCTTTAAATATTATGAATAGTGCTTGCATGTGTGTGTGTGTCTATAGATGCATATTAGGCCGCTGAAAAGTTTTACTATTCTTTCCGGGAGAGAGTTTGCCAATTTGAACATAATTAGAACAAGTATATTGCTTCTTCATATTTTTATTAAGGCAAAGAGAGTCTAGTTAAAAATAATTCAACTTATCGTGGAAAAGCTATAAATTGCTGTGAAGTGAGTTGCTGGCTATGGCTTGTCAGACCAAATATATTGTACAGAACTTAGGGGAGAATTAGTGCTTATGCATTAAAATCAAATCATCTTGCAGAACACTGAGAAAAAGGTTAGATTTTTAAAATAACTTCAAAGTCATGAAAAGAGCAAATATGCTCAACAAAGAGCCTAGCAACCCTCAGTGACCAATTCCCGTTTTATATAGTTTGGTACCTGAATTAGAACCCCAGAATCTACAAATTCCTCTGCGTGTGGGTGCCACAGTTGGAGGATTTTATAACACTGCCATCACCAAGCTCTCTTTTGATATTCACTTTAAGGAGACAATTTATGGGAAACCAGAGAGCATAAACCAAAGTAGATATCTATCTGGATAGATAGATACATCTCCATATCATTGACGGGATACCTTCTGGCCTAGTGTGAGTACAACCTATGGGTGTGGTTGGAGAGAACATGCGTTCCACCTCAATGGCAGATCAAGATCATTCCTTCTTATCTGCTGCAATGGCTCATTGTGTTAAGGAGAGGAGCGAGACAGCAAGAACTGCATTCATTCCGTCATACAGACCAAAAGGAGGAATGTCGCCCAGCCCTCTAAACTGACCCAGAACCCAGCTCATGTCTCAACTGCTACCTCTACTACTTAGAAAGAAGTAACTCCGCCAAAGCAAGGTTCTAGACAAATATATTTTTATTGATCATATAAAAATAGATGGAGATGGACTTGGATGTTAAGAAAAATAATACTATACAAAATCAAGAGTAGACAGTTGCCTCTAGACTTAAATTAAGAGTGTGTACATTAGATAATTTAATCCAATGCATCAGGTCAAAACTTGAACAAATCTTTTGGCCTAAAATTCAGGGAAGCATGTCCTCCACAAAACAGAATCAAAATATAAATAAAAGACTGGCTTAAGATGAAAGAAAACCTTATAAATGAAAAGAAGCCAGATGAGAGGCACGTAACTGATAATGAAAAGAAACTGAGTGGACAAAATAATTATGAGAAGATGAATCTTCAAATCAGAAAGAGGGAAAAAAGCTTATTTGATAATATGGGAACTCAAAAGAGAGAGAACACAAATGTGCAAATTCGAAGAGTACAGAAAAGTAGCATAACTAAACTAAGAGTATGAGAAAATGTATACAATTTTAAATAAGAAGAGAAATTAAAAGTTAGAATAATATGTTGTATTTTATTAGAGCAACACTGAAGAAGAATGAAAACAAGAAATGATATGACTAAATATGAACATAATGAGAACAGAACACTATTTTGAAAATTTTTAGTTTCTAAGTTTATCTGAAATTTTAATTTTGGTTTCTTATGTAATACCACAGTTATTAGGAAGGTATTAGCTAATAACATTATTTGCAGTGATATTTTAAGTATTTGTCCTAGAAAAATTTCTATTTTTAAGAAATGTATATTTAAAAATACATTAAATGTGTATATACATCAATCATATATATCGATTTCTGTTTTTTTAAATTGCAACTGAAATTTGTATTTTTGTGTTCCTGGAATAAAATAAACTTGAATAGATTGTAATATGTTACTCATGCTGTAATTCAATGGATTTGAATACTTTAAAAATGTTACATTTATAGTTAACAGATGTTGACCTATAAATTTTCTTTCATATAATGATGTTGTGAGACAATCTAAGAAGAATTAAAACTTTAAATTCGTGTATTCCTACTTTTCTCTCTGTTCTCTAACTAATATATTTTAATTACAGATGGAGGAACAGATAAATGTTAGATAAATAGGTATATAATAGACAGATCATCCAAAATTATTATTCTTATGATTTTATGTTATCAGTATTTACCTCTATTTTTCTACATGTTTATCCTTCCAATTTAGTTCATTACTTCCTGCCCCTTTGATGTCATATATATAAACAGGAAATGACACATGGTGGCCGGGATGTAGAGAGAGCCACAGGACTTGTGAATAAAATCCATAGGCAAGGATGTGACAATTCCTTTTGCAGTATTGGAGGGAATGCCAAATGCTACGTTTGCTGTGGAAAAGAGTATTTTAGTTCCTCAAAAAATCCAAATGGTATTGCCATATGATTCAGCAGTGCCACATCTCAGGATAGCAAAAGAATTGAAAGCAGAGTCTTGAAAAAATATTTGCACATCCATGTTTGCAGCAGCATTATTGGCAATAGCTAAAACGTAGAAGCAATTGAAGTGTCCAACAACAGATGAATGGATAAGCAAAATATGATATACACATACAATGGAATATTATTCAGCCTTAAACATGAGGGAAATATTCTGACATATGTTGCAACTTGGATGAAACTTGAGGATATTATGCCAAGTGAAATAAGTTAGTCAGTGAAGGACAAATACAGTATAATTCCATTTGTATAAGGCAGTTAAAGTGGACAGAATCCTAGAGATAGTACAATGATGGTTGCCAGAAGCTGGGGGGAGGAAGAAATGGGGAAGTATTGTTTAATGGGTGTAGAGTTTCAGTTTTACAAGATGGAATGAGTTATGGAGATGGATGGTAGGGATGGCTGCACAATGGTGTGACTATAGTTAGTACTACTGAACTGTGCACTTAAAGTGGTTAACAGAGTAAATTTTATGTTATGTGTATTTTACCACATTAAAAAAATAAAATACTTTTAATCCCAGCACTTTGGGAGTCTGAGGCGGGCGGATCACGAGGTGAGGAGATCGAGACCACGGTGAAACCCCGTCTCTACTAAAAAATACAAAAAATTAGCCGGGTGTGGTGGCGGGCACCTGTAGTCCCAGCTACTCGGAGAGGCTGAGGCAGGAGAATGGCGTGAACCCGGGAGGCAGAGCTTGCAGTGAGCCGAGATTGTGCCACTGCACTTCAGCCTGGGCGACAGAGGGAGACTCCGTCTCAAAAAAATAAATAAATAAATAAAATAAATAAAATACCTTAGGAACACTTTCATGAAAGGGTCCACATAAAATTCATTTTAATGCATGTGTTTATGCATAGCTTTCTATTTTTCTCTTTTCTATTTATATTCCAAATTAGAATATAATGCTAATCAAGCATAGCGGCTGTGTTTCTTGCTTCCTCTAGTCTGCAGGTAGCATCCAAATGTAATAAACTACTTATTAATGTTACATCTATTTATTTTCTGCCTTATACCAAGCTTGTGGGATTCTCTTAAATACAACATTGTTATACTTACACATATGCAATACCCATTAGCATCGCCTTCCTAAATTAGGGGAAATTGATCCTCTGTAAGGTGGAGTAACTTACTAAGATACAAAACTCAGCATTAAAATCTGTATACTTCAATATCCTGCCCTCTTCTCATTTGTCTTTACTGCCTTTTATGTATGTGTTTGATGTTCAATAAATTCTCTGTTTTAAACTGAATTTAAGCCGTGGAGCAGTGTTTTGTTGAACAAGAAATATGATATAGGACACTATTCCTACCTTTCATTTATGATCCAGTTCATGAAAAAGAGAAATTCTTTCATTGTGCTAGAAGCTTAAAATAATGAAAATGCCACTTTCTACATTAAACAGAAACTGAAGGGAATCCAGGTGAATTGCATGAGACATAGAAAACAAGTGGGAAAGAAATCTAGTATAATTTGTCGTTTGTGTACCTTCATTATTTAGCGTTTGAGTAAATGTTTTCCCCAAATATCTTCCCATCTTAATTCATGTCTATAAAGTAGATATTTATGTCTCACCTTGTCAAGAAAGGCAAACTCTAACATAAACATTTCCCAAAAATGCTTCCTGCTAAAACGTAAGCTCACTCTGGCTAGAAATTAAGCTCACTTCATAAAGATTAACTGGTATCTAATCTTTGCATGCTGTTCTCTGAACTTGAATGAAGGCTGTCCATCAGGCATACAGGGAATGACGGAAAAGGTGACAACAGAAGATGAATGCTATGTCACTAACCTTCAAAGATGACCTTCCTTTTCTTTTAAATTCTTGATATCTTAAGACTTAATTAACTCATTTCTCTTTGCCCTTGGTTCAACATTGTGCTATACCAATACTCATGTAAAGCAATGATGTAATGTAATAAAAATGGCATTTTTCTTTTATGTAGATGCCAGCTAACTGGCATTTTTACTATCAACATAGTTCCCTTGTCAATTTCTCATTCTGTATTGGTAGTAATTGATAGGTATTTCTGAAGGGATGAAGGTGTTTCTGTGTTCATTGTGATCCAAACTGTTTTTAGACCTAGTGGTGTTTGTAAAACAATTTGTGCCAGCTGACCAAGGACCACTGTTGCAGAAAGCAGCAAACTTGCATAAGATGTCACTGCCTCATAAGTTGGCTTTGAAAACTAGGAGCTTACTCTATAGTCTTATGAATCAAAAACATTGATAGATGTAGTATAAGATTACAATCATATTTTCCTTTTGACAGTCACATTATAAAGCATGATGTATTGCAATTAATCTGTTAGCTGATCACAATTAAAATTAATAATGTTTATTATTTTGCTGATAAACAATCATGACTCTCCTATTCTGAAATGTGCAAGTAATTCTTGTAATTTTAATACAAATTTGCATATCATTACTAATTGATTTAATCTCATTGGATTTGGTTCATGGATCCAATTTATTAAAATATTGATAATGGAATAATGATTTGTCTCCCCATTTCATTTGCACTAAAAGCCACAATTCTTACAATGGTCTGCAAGCCCATCATGATCTGCCCCATGTTAACCGCCAAAATTCTTTCATATCTTCACCCTTGATCTTACCAGTGGTCCTGGCCACCTCACTGTCCTCTGGACATGCCAACATACTGCTGTCTTATGACCAAGACTCTAGTTAATTTCTTGGCTTGGAAAGATAGCCCTGCATATATCCATTTATCAGCTCATTCAACCTCCTCAAGTCTTTACTGAATCCTCTCATTCTCAGTGAGATCTATTCAGTATTTCAAACTGCCTCCCAGCTGCAACACTCCAAAACCCCTTACTCTTCTGTGTATTTTTGGAAGGGTTTATTGAGATATAATTTACATAGTGTAGAGTGCACACATTAATGTGTACAAGTCAATGGCTTTTAGTATAGGCACAGATAAGTGGAGCCATCATCACAGCGAAATTTAGAGCATTTTCATCACTTCACAAATAAACCCCTGCTTCTTTAGCTGTTAACCTCCTATTCACCCATCCCCTACTCAATCCTAAGCAACACAAATCTGTTTTCTGTCTCTGTAGATTTTCCTATTCTATTTTCATCTAAACAGAATCATACAATGGGTGGCCTTTTGTGCCTGGCTTCTTTCAGTTGGCATAATGCTATCAAGGTTCATGTACTTATTGGTACTTTATTTCTTTTCATAACTGTATAACATTCAATTTCATGGATATAACATTTTGTTTATCCAATAATATTCTTATTGACATTCGAGTTGTGTTCAGCCTTTTGCTATTTTTTTTTACAAGAACAAATATAAAATTTTATTCAAAATTGATTAATTTTCAAATTTAGTGTTAGTCAAATTTTAATAGGGCAAGACAGACAATTTTTTCAGAACTGTCAGCTGCTAACTTACTCCTGCTGTCACTGCACCATTTGGGATATTAAATAGACATTAACTTCAACTGGTAATTTTAATAATATCACTAATCTTTTTATATGCAAAAATATATAGTTCAGAAAAATATTTTGAGTAGCATGTTTGTTAGAAGAAGCCTTCTAACTAGAATGTACTTTTTTTTTTTTTTAAATGGTTTGGGTTTTTTTATTTTGATTTCTTTTTTTATTATACTTTGGGGTTTTAGGGTACATGTGCACAATGTGCAGGTTTGTTACATATGTATCCATGGGCCATGTTGATTTCCTGCACCCATTATCTCAATAGATGCAGAAAAGGCCTTTGACAAAATTCAAAAACGCTTCATGCTAAAAACTCTCAATAAATTAGGTATTGATGGGACGTATCTCAAAATAATAAGAGCTATCTACGACAAACCCACAGCCAATATCATACTGAATGGGCAAAAACTGGAAGCATTCCCTCTGAAAACTGGCACAAGACAGGGATGACCTCTCTCACCACTCCTATTCAATATAGTGCTGGAAGTGCTGGCCAGAGCAATCAGGCAGGAGAAGGAAATAAAAGGTATTCAATTAGGAAAAGAGGAAGTCAAATTGTCCCTGTTTGCAGATGACATGATTGTATATCTAGAAAACCCCATTGTCTCAGCCCAAAATCTCCTTAAGCTGATTAGCAACTTCAGCGAAGTCTCAGGATACAAAATTAATGTACAAAAATCACAAGCATTCTTGTACACCAATAACAGACAAACAGAGAGCCAAATCATGAGTGAACTCCCATTCACAATTGCTTCAAAGAGAATAAAATACCTAGGAATCCAACTTACAAGGGATGTGAAGGACCTCTTCAAGGAGAACTACAAACCACTTCTCAATGAAATAAAAGAGGATACAAACAAATGGAAGAACATTCCATGCTCATGGGTTGGAAGAATCAATATCGTGAAAATGGCCATACTGCCCAAGGTAATTTATAGATTCAATGCCATCCCCATCAAGCTACCAATGACTTTCTTCACAGAATTGGAAAAAACTACTTTAAAGTTCATATGGAACCAAAAAAGAGCCTGCATCGCCAAGTCAATCCTAAGCCAAAAGAACAAAGCTGGAGGCATCACGCTACCTGACTTTAAACTATACTACAAGGCTACAGTAACCAAAACAGCATGGTACTGGTACCACAACAGAGACATAGATCAATGGAACAGAACAGAGCCCTCAGAAATGATGCCGCATAGCTACAACTATCTGATCTTTGACAAACCTGACAAAAACAAGAAATGGGGAAAGGATTCCCTATTTAATAAATGGTGCTGGGAAAACTGGCTAGCCATATGTAGAAAGCTGAAACTGGATCCCTTCCTTACGCCTTATACAAAAATTAATTCAAGATGGATTAAAGACTTACATGTTAGACCTAAAACCATTAAAATCCTACAAGAAAACCTGGGCAATACCATTCAGGACATAGGCGTGGGCAAGGACTTCATGTCTAAAACACCAAAAGCAATGGCAACAAAAGCCAAAATCGACAAATGGGATCTCATTAAACTAAATAGCTTCTGCACAGCAAAAGAAACTATCATCAGAATGAACAGCCTTTTGCTATTTTAAATACTGCTGCTAAAAATACCTGTGTACAATTTGTGCTTGAACACCTCTTTCCAATAATCTGGGTGTATACCTAGGAATACATTTCTAGGTCATATGACAATTCTATGTTTAATATATTTAGAAGCCATCAAATTATTTTCCAAAGTGGCCAGTTCTAGCCATAGAGTATCTAACTGTGGTTTTGATTTGTAGTCTCCTGATGAGTGATGCTGTTGAATATCTTTTTATGGAATTGACTGTTGGTCTATCTTCTTGGGAAACATATCTATTCCTATCATTTATCAGTTTTAAGTTGGGATATTTGTTACTGAGTTAAAACAATTTTTCTATATTCAAGATACATATATATGAAGACATATAGATATGTGTTTTTCAAATATCTTCTCACAATTTTTGAGCTGCCTTTTGACTTGCTTGGTTGTCTTTTGAAACACTAATGTCTTTAATTTTTAAGAAATTTTAAATATCTAATTTTTATTTTGTTGCTCATGTTTTTGGTGTTACAGCTATTTCTTTGCTAGATCCAAAATCCTGAAGATTTTCCCATACGCTTTATTCTAGCTCTTTCATGTATGTCTTTAATTCATTTTAGATAATATTTTTGTATGCTTTGGGGTAAGTGTTCAGATTTATTATTTTGCAAGTAGTGATCCACGTGTACGTTGTTGACCCAGTTTGTTCAAAGACTGTCTCTTCCTCATTGAATTGCACATGGCACCACTGTAAGAATCCATTGACTATACATAGTTTTACATGTGGACTCTCAATTCTCTTCCATTAATCTAGATAGTTTTCCTTCATCAGTATTGTGTTGTCTTGATTATTGATGCTTTGCAGTAAGGTTTGGAGCACGGCGTTGTGAATTATCCTAATACGTTTTCTTTTCTCAAGATTATTTTGGCTATTTTGAGTCCCTTACAATTCCATGTGTATTTTAGAATCAGCTTGTCAGTTTCTAGACAGAAGTCTGTTGGGATACTCGCAGGGATTTCATCAAATCTGTAGTTCAAATTGTAAAGTACTACAATAATAAATCTTCCAATTCATGGCTGTAAGATGTTTGCTAATTATTTAAATCTTCTTTAAATAATAATTTTTAATTTACAGAATAAAATATTGTGTCACATTTTCCAAATTAATTATTATTTCTTTTTTTGATGCTACTGTAAATTGAAGTGTTTTCTTAATTTCATTTTGGGGTTTTCATGGTAGATATGTGCAATTGATTTTTGTATTTTTATATTGTATGCTGTAATATTGCTGAAAAAATTTACTAGTTCTATCGTTCAGTGGATTCCTTAAAATTTTCCATATACAAGAATGATATTTCCAAATAAAGTTTTATTTCTTTCTGTTCAATATGGATGATTCTTATTTCTTTACTTGCCGATTTGCCCTGCATAAAATCTTCAGTACAATGTTGACTAGAAGAGGTCAAAGTATATATCCTATTCTTATCTCTGACCATAGCGGGAAAGTATCCTTTCTTTCACCTTTAAGTTGAATGTTTGCTGTTGGCTCTTCACAAGTGCCATGTATCTGGTGTAGAAAGCTCTCTATTCCTGGTTCATTGAGTTTTTATTTATATTTTTAATCATTAACGCATTTGGATTTTGTTAAATGTCTTTTCTGAATCTATTGAGATGATCATGCAATTCTTGTTTCTTATTCTATGGATAAGATGTATTACCTTAATGGATTTTGGGCTCTTAAACCAATCTGGGATTACTAGTATAAATTTCACTTTGTCATAGTGTATAATTCTTTTATATGTTGCTAGAATTGATATGATAGTATTTTTAAGGAATTTTGCATTTATACTTATAGTAGTTTTATTTTTCTATGCTATTTGGACTAATTTTTGTATCAAGGTAACACTGGTCCCATAGAATAAATTGGGAAGTGAGCATTTCTCTTTTTGAAAAAAGCTAGTCAAAAATTAATATCAATCATTCAATAGTAACAAATATTATTAAGGTTATAAATTAATAATTTCCCTAATTTTTATTTTCTTCCTTCTGCTTGCTTTAGGTTTAGTTTGCTATTTTTTCCAGTGCCTTAATGTGGAAGGTCATCTTATCTCATCCTTTCATTTGTCTTTTCATTTCTGAAAGAGTGTCTTTTTAGCATCAGGTGAGCTCCCCAGGTTGGTAGTACTCCATGTTTATTGCTGTACAACAATGACAGGTAATATGTCCTGAAGACAATGGAAACTTAACATTCAAAATCCTCTAGATTCCACCTTATATGATATGTCTCTTCCTTTGATTGGTCCTAATGTCTACCCCTTCTCTATTATAAACCACGAGTACAATAGCATTCAGTGAGTTCTGTGAGTCTTTCTAGTAAATTCTTGGAACTGAGGGTGTTCTGGGGAAACCTCTGAACTGGCAGTTGGTGTCAGAAGTAAGAATAGTCTTATATGGCCTCTTCCTTTGAACTTTGCAGCTGGACCCAAACTCTGCACAATTTGGGCCAGAAGTCTCGTGTTGACTTTGCAGCCTAAAGTATCTTGTAGTTTGTCTAACCCTCAATAAATTTGCTTTCATCAAATATTGTATTTGTTACCCCGAAATTACCATCATGTTTTTTTCTCCAAATAACTAACATTCGGAGAAATAGCCAGCTGGATCTGTAACTCAACAGAAACAAGTGATCCATATACCATATAAGAGGCTATTTCATTTTGCCTCCTTCCACCAAATCTTAGCAACCTCAACCATTGCCATGAGCCACTGTAGGCCTACCGGCTAAAAACAAACAAGTATCTTTTAAAAACACTTCACACTCCCGTTTGACAAATTTCCCAGCAAAGAGATGCCTACTTTCACTCTATGCAAGTGGCTCATATTCACAAAGTCTGGAGATATTATTCATGTAGTGTGAGAAAATCATCCCAGCGATGCCAGCACATTCTCCTTCCCATGATATGCTTAGTTTGCAAACATATTCAGGCCATGGGTGAGAGATTTGTATTTCACAGTACAACAGTTTTATGGAGGACATTGAAACTTAGATTGAGCATTTTAGTACAGTCACCCATCACTGAATGATAGGGATATATTCTAAGAGATGCATCCATAGGCAATTTCATCATTTTGCAAACATCAGAGAGAATATTACAAACACCTAGGTTGTACAGCCTAGCACGTCTAGGTGATATGGTATAGCCTCTCTCTCCTACGTTACAAACCTGTGTACTACATTACTGTACTGAATACTGCAGGCAATAAGAACACAGTGGTAAGAGTTTATGTATCTAAACATACTTAAACACAAAAAAGTATGTAAAAATATGTATTATAATCTCATGGGGCCACTTTTGTATATGTAATCCCTCTGACTGAAATGTTATTATGCATGACGTGACTCTGACAAAAATAAAATAATAAATTGTAAACAATGTACACATGTATCAAACATATTAATATTATAAAAATAAACATATTTATTCAGGGTAAGAATTTGTAATCATCACAAAATATTCACAGCTTGTATTTTAGTAGAGTTTCAAATGCCTAGTTTAATTACTATGTATTTCTTTGTGTATTTTAAACATGTCTATAATAAATATTTTTCAAGTTCAACTATATATCCATCCTACTGGCTCTTAAAAATATTAGTTAAAATCAATTAGTAAATTAATGTATATAAATACACTTATGTGTATCATTGAGTGTATGTGCATGTATGTGTGTGTAAATATAATTGTATGTGTGTGTAAATGTAATTGGATGCATCCTAATATTTACCCTTACCTACAAGATTTCCAAGATTCATTTATTATCTTTAGATGATGTGCATTTAAACATTTACCAAATAAAACTGTGATCCTGGAAAATATCAAGATGTTATTAAATTCATCTTGTGCACATAATGGTTTCTTTCAATTTGTTTCTTGCAAAACTTGCAGTAACGCTCATGCACAAAATAATTTTCTAAATAAAATATAAAAACATTTTCTCAGTCATTAATTCTTAATAATTATTTCTCCCCAATAATTAATGTGAATTAATTCTTAATTCTTAATTATAGAATAATGTTGCCCTTCAGAGTTCTGAATCTTTTGCATGTTGTATACATTTCACTAACTAGAATGACTTCTGAAATATTGGCATTAATTAACGTCACTCAGCAATTATTGATTTCAAAGAAATTAAATACCATTCCTATTCTGAAACACAAGGGTACTTTGGCATCTAATTTAATCAAGCTCTTTGTATCATCAGCTACACTTTAATTACTTAATAAACATTTCTCTGTGTGAGAAAGATTGAGCACGTTATTGTGCTTCTTTAAGAAGCTACTTTTGCTTAATCTAGAGATAGGCAATGCTCCCTATAAGGGACAAAGAGAAAAATGAATGAGCAATAGAGATGTGACAGGCATGGAAAAAGACAATACATTTATAAAACAAATAGGGCCACAGACGATGATAATGGGGATCAAATCTTGAGATACTGACTCAGTTCATAACCGCACTGTATAATAGAGCAAATCATTTCTTAATTTTTTTACAAATGGAATTTAATTTAAGATGAATAGTGTTTTAAACAAGGCAGGTCATCTTAAAATAAAATAGTGGAATAAAGTTTTAAAACCAAGGTAAAAATTACAAAGATTTTATAAAGAACTTTTTGTCATGTAATATAATATTTTTATTTAAAATCACCCAAATCAAAATAATTATATCTTAATTAACAAATAATCATCAGAAGTTAACTAATTTTTACTTTATAATACTAGGTTTAAAAATTCTTAACTATATTTTTAATCATATATGCTTATATATAAAATAGACGTAGGATATATATTTACATGTTCACAATATTATATTGTAATTATTCCTGTGGATGTGGTTTTTTAATAGAATTAATAAGTACTTTTAAACGTTTTCAATTTCAATAATATATATGTTTGATTTTTCTTTGACAAAGCATACATATATTGATAGGTAATAATGTGAAAATCTTCTAAAGACATTGCAGGAACATGAAAATGTAATTAAATACTCACTAATTTGTGATGTCTTATGTAACTGGAACAGATTTAACTGAAAATTGCTTTTATATAATACTCAAACGAGACTAAAAACATATTAACTAGCGGAGTAAGTCTTCAAATTGATAATCTGAACTATGTAAGAGGAGAAACTTCAGACACTAAAATATTTGATATGCTACAAAATATTTATATAAACTATTATTTAACAATTTCTGTTTGTAGAGTGCTATGCAGTCATCAATATAAATGGCATCTCAAATCTTTCTGTAGCTTTGACCACACTTACCTCCTAATTTTAATTTTTAATATGTTGGAGCAGTGCATACAACTAGATTCCGATCTTCCTTTTTAATGAGTAAAAATATGTCCTTTGAGACAGCATTAAAGAAAGAGCACCTTGTAGAAATTCAATGCCAAGAGACAAGATAGTCTTGATTCTGAAGTCTTGTTCTTTTATACAGAAATGTAATTAATAAGAAGAAGAAAAGCAGGACATAGATGTGGAGTCTATTTTAATCAAAAATTGTCTATAGATTTTGATGATAAAATTTAAAAATCTACTATATTTAGTTAGTTTAAAAAAAACTAGGTTGTGGGAACATATTTGGTCAATAAAACACCCCTAACGAAATGCTGACAGGAAAGAAAGTTAGGTACAACTTTTCTTCTCTGCAGATGGCCTGAGATGGATTAATTTGAAAGAATGCTTCCAAACCTGAGGTGACCCCTGATAACAGCATAATCCACTGCTTTCTCCTACATTCAGTTTCTCAGTTTGTGCTCTTTTAATTTTGGGGGCAGGGAAGCCAGTCCTTTAAACCGATCGTCAGCATGATGGCGGAGCCAAGGAGTGTGGACAGGTGGCACGGTGTCTGACTTTGTTCCAGCAGCCACTTGGGCTTTCTCTGGGTCTCCTCTGCCCTAGGGATAGCACCATTATTGAAAACATGTCTTTGTGACATTCTCTATGCCAGGAACTCCCAACACATTTTCCTCGAAACTGATGAAATGAATAAAAACCCACCAAGAGGTGTGCTGTTTGCTTCTGTTTCCTCCTTTCTGCAGCCCTTCTTGATCATCTAATCTTTTTAAATACATTGTCGATCACCAAAAGGAGCATAAGGGGTATATTCATTTGTAGCAGATGGATTAATAGCCCAGCCCCTATTCCTTACCTGTAGCTGCTGGGAAGAAAACCATTCTTAACTCTACAAGGTCTCATCTCCAGAATTTGCACCTGTTTCTAGCTGAGGACTTTCTCTAGCAGCACGGGAGTTTGTTACTGGGCATGTAGTGGGAAGAAAAGGTGAGGGTAACTAAGAAGAATCTCCCTGGATTCAGTGATGTCATTCTGAGGCATGTTCCACATAACTTCCCATAGAATTAAGCCCAGATATCTAACACAGGAACTTGCCTCTTAACACATGTGCTATTGGCTTTTCTATCTTTCCTGTTTTATTTTGTTCTCTCTTCCTTGTCACACTTTCGCTGTGTCCTCACTCCTGCTTTAAGAATACCCAAACAAATACATTCATTTATTTTTTTTTTTAACTCTCAGAACACAGATGATAGTTGAACTCGTAATCTATGATAATCAGCTTGGATGCTATGCTGACAGTAAGTTGGTGAACTCACAATGTCTAGTTAAGATAAAATTAAAAAATATATTGATTCATGTCCAAAGATTTAAAAACCCTAAGTGGCAGTGTCACAATTACTTCTTTTGAGTTTACATGGTTTGTTAAATGCCTACAATTATTTTAAAGGAAGCCTTGTGTCTAGGAAAAATTGAGACATATGGAATAAATTACTAACCCATTTCTCCTTGAAATCCATTAGATGCTCGATGATTTTTCACATATATTTCTGAATTGAAAAGCTAGTTGTGAATCATTTTTATGAGCATATGCTTATGTAATATTTTGTTTTTAACAGTGAATTGAAGGTTTAAAGATTAAACTATTCTATCCAGAGAATAAAAAGCAATTATTTCACAAGGAGAACATGTATATGTTGACATGACATTTTAAAATCTACATTTTAAAATAGGTTCCTTATATTTTTGAGTCAATTAGAATATGTTTGTATCAGTCTGTCTACAGTTCTACACCTGTCAAAATGTACTTAAAAATTTTTTTAAAAAAGAATATTTTTAGGACACTAAATAATTGATGTAGCAAATTGGAAATGTAGTTTGTATAAAAATATAGTATTTTAAATTAAAAACTCAAAAATGAACTAATCAGATTAGACATGGCCATGGTGAGAGTTAATAAATATTTCAGAAGGCATTACAGATAGTTTTAAAAAAATGCAAAATGTGGACAGAATCATTAAGAGACATGGAAGATACAGTGAGAAAGTGTAGCATGTGTTTAGTGAGTGTTCTCATAGAAGAAAGGAACTGGGAAGGGAAAATATGTGATGGTATTTTGGCTGAAAGTTCTCTCGACTTTTGTAAGACACTAATCCGCATATTCAAAAATTCAATGCATGCTAAGGAAGCTACAATGGAGATAAAACTACACCTAAGTATCTCCTGGAGAAACAGTAAACAACCAGGAAGGGAAAAATATTTCAATTAGCACTAGAAAAATCAGATTATCTTTAATTAATCGTATTGAAATCTGAAAGAATGAAAAGTAAAATAAACAATATTATTTCTTAAGAATAATAATGCCATTCTGAAATTCTCAACCAAGAAAAATATTCATCAACCTATGGCTAAATAACATATTTAGAGACAAAAAACAAAACGCCACCAGCAGAATTCCACTAAAGAAACTAAAAAGAATCTCTGAAAACATGTTCAGAAATGTTGAAGTACTGAACTCAAAGAATGAACAAAGAGCAAAATAAATTGTAAACATACAGATAGATCTAAATAAAAAATTAGGTGTTGAAACAAAAAGATATTTAAAATTAGATAAGCACTGCAATATGTATGTTAGGAAGCAAATTATTAGGGCTGAAGTATTCAAAGACCCCTTAATTGTCTGACAAGAGCAGTAAGGTATGACTTTGCAACTTTTTTTTTTTTGAGAAGGAATCTCACTCACTCTTTCGCCCAGGCTGGAGTGCAGTGGCGCCATCTCGGCTCACTGCAACCTCTGCCTCCCAGGTTCAAGCAATTCTCCTGCCTCAGCCTCCTGAGTAGCAGGGATTACAGCCGCGTGCCACCATGTCTGGCTAATTTTTGTATTTTTAGTAGAGACTGGGTTTCACCATGTTGGTCAGGCTAGTCTCCAACTCCTGACTTCGTGATCCACACTCCTTGGCCTCCCGAAGTGTCGAGATTACAGGCGTGAGCCACTGCGTGCGACCGACTTTGGAACTTTAATAAATTCACTGGACATTATGCATTTCTCTGTTGTATCCATGAAAACAATAAAAATAAACGTCATAATTCAAAAACCAGAAGACAGGAACTGATAGGAGAAAATAATACATTACATATATATACACAACAAATTAATAAAACAAATTAAGTATAAATGATCAAAGATTAACTTAAACCTAAGTAGACAATGTTTTTGTTAAAATACAAAGATTGGCAAAATTAAAAAATCCGTCTCCATCATAGTTACAAGAGAGGCAAGCTATATATAAATCTTCAGAAACTTTGAAGTTCAAACCATACAGATACTGTGTATATGTGATATACATACAAACATACTACAGGAATGTAATTTTTTTTAAAGTTGCTATGTAGACAAAATAGAATGTAAGTTAGAAACATTTATTAAAATAAGTTAGTCTAACCAGTGTGATAAAAGTTTTAAGTTATTAAGATGTGATGACTTAAATGTGCATTAGCCTGATACATATATACATATATACACACACACCACACACTCTCTCACACACACACACATACATATTTAGAGAGAGAGTCAAATTATATAAAGCAAAAATATCAGAAAGTAAGTAGAAATAGATAAGCCCCCAAATGATTATAGACATTTCAAACACACATCTTTCAGTAATAGATACAAGAAAAAATTAAAAGAGTAAGTTTTAAAAGAAGCTAGTGGATTTTAAAAAGGGCAAATATTATATAAGGAACATGAATATTATAGTTCATGTTATTTTCATGTTCATATAGAATACTTACAAAAATTAAGGTTTTCTAGACCATACCACAAATTCAAACAATTTTCACGGAAATAATGTGACACAGAATATATTTCCTAAACAAACAGCAATGAAGGTAGATAGCAATACAAAAAAACAAAGCTAGAAACATAAGTCTAATAATATTGGTTGGAAGATATTTTAATGAATATTGAAATATTTTAAAGGTGAATAGTCAATACAAATGAACCAAACACCTTTGTAAGGCCACTAAGATGCGTGTGTAATGTGTAATGCCTCCTTTTATAAGGAGTAAATCTGTAACATCACCTGGGCTATTTGACAACTGCAAAGTGAATGTGAGAAGGGGAGAAACAGTGAGAGAGAGAGAGAGATAAAACCAGTAAAATAAACATAAAGAATGAAGGAAATAGCCAGGCGCCATGGTTCACGCCTGTAATCCCAGCACTTTGGGAGGCCGAGGCAGGTGGATCACCTGAGGTCAGGAGTTCAAGAACAGCCTGGTCCAACATGGTGAAACCCACTTTCTACTAAATATACAAAAATTAGTCTGGCATGGTGGCATGCACCTGTAATCCCAGCTACTAGGGAGGCTGACGTGGGAGAATTGCTTGAACGTGGGGGGTGGAGGTTGCAGTGACTAGAGATCACACCATTGCACTCCAGCTTGGGCGACAGAGCAAGACTCCGTCTCAAAAAAAAAAAAGGGGGGGAGGAAATAGTACATGAAAAAGCAGAATTAAAGCAACTGAGTATATATTTAAAAATGCAAAAGCTCACTTTTTCAGAAAAATATTAAAATATTAAATCTAACAAATATCTAGGGAGAATGATGGAGAAAAATACAGAAAATGCACAAAAAACCAATTACCTGGAATGCGAAGGATACAAAACGTCAGCAGTTGTAGATTTTAAATAGGAAATGACTTTGAGTTCAACCATGATGGGGTATATTGGAAAGAATCTCTCCAGAAAAATAGAAAAACAAAACTTTTATAAAGGTATGTACAAAATGTTAAGCACTATTGAAGTCTCCCGATTCTACCAGTTATGGAGTTATTGGTCTTGGACTAACTCTCCTGAAAAGAAAAAAACAAAACAAAACAAAACTTAAAAACCTGGATAAAATAGCCTACCGTGGGCACTGGCAATGCAACCAAGCAGGTAGGACATGGGTGCTACATTCTCTTTGTCAGAACACGAAGAATTCATACACTTTTTTTTTTGAGAGGGAGTCTCGCTCTGTCACCCAGGCTGGAGTGCAGTGGCGAAATCTCGGCTCACTGCAAGCTTCGCCTCCCGGGTTCACGCCATTCTCCTGCCTCAGCCTCTCCGAGTAGCTGGGACTACAGGCGCCCGCCACAACGCCCGGCTAATTTTTTTGTATTTTTATTAGAGAGGGGGTTTCAACAGGTCTCGATCTCCTGACCTCGTGATCCGCCCGCCTCGGCCTCCCAAAGTGCTGGAATTACAAGCGTGAGCCACCGCACCCGGCCAGAATTCATACACTCTTCTCACCCTCACTCTCACCTTTTAATCTTAGATCTACTATTAAATATATTCTACATTACTATCAATCCTTTGGTCAAAATTTCTTTACTCACATTTTGCTTGATGCACTTGGATAGACTGTTCAACAAAGTGTGAGTAGTGAATTCCTCAAACTCTTGCATATTTAAAATTACATTTTTGAACCTTGATGCTTGAAATGTAGCTTGGGTAACGGGTGGGCTTTAAGCCAATTTTAGCATGCAAGGGGTTGAGTTTATTATGTATGCATCAGCACCTCTGAAAATCGTGGGGATGCAGGCTTAATTTCAAAAATATTCTAAATACTTGAAGGATATTATATAATTCTTTAATAAACTCCTGTGTCTACAAATGGTTCAGATTAACTCAATATCCATGATTAAACATCTATAAAATCAAGGCACTGTTATTACTGGAGACTTGCTGGCTATTCTATGAGAGGAGGTATTGTTATTGTAATCTCACCCTCTCATAAAAGTGTATCATGCTACTCATAACTAGCCCTTCATAATCTATTCCTATTTTGGTATTTTAAAATAAGATATCTTTGAAACACTTGAATTCAAAGAGGGAATTTGAATAGTTTTTAAAATGTCAATGAAATGCCATTTCTTCATGCTTGAACAACTAAAAATTGACTAAAGTGCTTCTCTTCAAACTTTCTGGAACACTTTTTATCTAAATTCTAAGAACAATCATAATAGATTTTAACCACAAATGTGAGAATATTCTAAATGTTAGGGTGGAAAAAATTTTTTAATAATTTTATAGTCATTTTTTTCATCATGGTGATAGTGTGCTAAATTTTTTTAAGTCAAATATTACTGTAGACATTTAAGTCAAGATTCTAAGAAGCTGTTCTAAAGTCCAAAATTTAGTTTCATATACAATGATAATTTATACATATTTGCATATAAAATTAATATATGTGAGCCATGTTTCAAATAGTTGAGAGATTATTATATCAAAGATTCTTGATTATATAAAATGCCAATTACTTGTAGGCACACATGCTTTAAATAATTATAAAGGCAGTTGTGGTTGATTCTACTCTTGCTACTGGCATTTATATGGACATAATATTATGGTCTGAAGAATATCTAGGCAAATTTATCCCTCATATCATCAGAAGAACAATGCAAGATAGTTTATATCTGAAAGGAAAAACATCTTTATATGGTTCTGAAAGCCTAAATCATTAACAACTTGGATAATAATTAGCATAAAAATACACAAACATGCCCTCTTCCTAGCAGTAAGTACACAGTGACAACAGAATCAAAGCATGTGGCTATGTGCATGTTTCTATTTCAAGACGCAGAGCACTCTATTCCTCTTCTCTGCCCTTTCTAGATGGCACAATTCCTCATGAATCTAAGTGCCGTCATAGGGTGGATTAGGGTGACCTGCCATTTGTATGCAACTGATCTCTATTTTGGAAGTAATTAAAGTAAAAATATATTTTTAAAAGATAATTTCAAATTTCAGTGCAAACTAACATGGTTTCACCCCTTTTCTTTGTAACATTTTTTTCTGAGGTTGGATAAGTAAGGTAGGCTTTAGTATGATTTTTAATCAGAAGTTTTCAAAGTGAGACGCAAAATGGTGGCGCCAACACATTTCAAGTCTGCTATATTTTGAATACACTTATTGGAGAAAAGACCTTCTCATCATTTTTCTCTTACAGGAAAGGAAATAACATGTACGGCTGACCCTTAAGCAACACGGAGGTTGGGGTGCTGGCCCCCCTGCACAATAGAAAATGCACTATAACTACGACTCCCCCAAAACTTAACTACTAATAGCCTACTGTAAGCCTTACAAATAACACAAGCAGTCAATTAACACATATTTAATATGTTACATGTCTTACATACTGTATTCTTAACAAACATGCCAGAGAAAATAAAAAGGAAATCATAAGGAAAATATATTTACTAGTTATTAAATGGAAGTAGATGATCAAACAGGTCTTCGTCCTCATCCTTTTCATGGGCAGGGTGTGGAGAAGGATGTAGAATTGTTCGTTTTGCTAAGTGGACCTGTACAATTCAAAACCCTGTGGTGCAAAGGTCAACTTTATAGCCATTGAGTAGCAATTTATTTTTAGAAATTAACCTCACTAAAATACTCTTAGAAGGATGCCAAGAAAAAAATGAATCAATATTTTTGGTTCATCTATTTCATCATTTCATTTCATTTCCTTTCATTTCCTCATTTCATCATTTCATTTCATTACATCCTTTCATTTCGTCCTTTCATCTCATCCTTTCACCTCATCATTTCATCTCATCATTTCATTTCATCATTTCATTTCATTCTTTAATTTCATTTCCTCATTTCATTTCATCATTTCATCTCAACATTCATTTTATTTCATCATTTTACTTCATCTCATCATTTCATCATTTCATCTCATCATTTCGTCTCATTATTTCATTTCATCTCATCAATTCATTTCGTCTATTCATCTCGTCATTTCATTATTTCATTTCATTTCATCTTTTCATCTCATCATTCATTTCATTTCATCATTTCATCTATTCATCATTTCATTTCATTTATTTCATCATTTCATTTCATCATTTCATCATTTCACTTCATCATTTCATTCCATCATTTCATGTCATTTATTCATTTCATTATTTCATTTCATCCTTTCCTCAATTCATTTCATTATTTCATTTCATTTCATCTTTTCATCTCATTTCATCTTTTCGTTTCATCACTTCATGATTTCATCATTTCATTTCGTTTCATTATTTCATCATTTCACCATTTGACTTCATTTCATCATTTCATTTTATCATTTCATATCATCTCTTCGTTTCATCATTTCATCTATTCATTTCATTTCATTATTTCACTTCGTCATTTCATTTCCTCATTTCATTTCACCATTTCATTTCATCACTTCATCATTTCATCATTCCATTTCATCATTTCATTTCATTTCATCATTTTGTTTCATCTCATCATTTCATCCTTTCATTTCATTATTTCATCATTTCATCTCATTTCATTTCATCATTTCACTTCATCTCATCATTTCATCATTTCATCTCACGATTTCATTTCATCTCATCATTTCATCTCATTATTTCATTTCATCTTTTCATCTCGTCATTTCGTTATTTCATTTCATTTCATCTTTTCATCTTGTCATTCATTTCATTTCCTCATTTCATTTCATCAATTCATCATTTCATTTATTTCATCATTTCATTTCATTACATCATTTCACTTCATTTCATCATTTCATTCCATCATTTCATGTCATTTATTCATTTCATCATTTCATTTCCTCATTTCATTTCACCATTTCATCATTTCATCATTTCAGCATTCCATTTCATCTCATTTCATTTCATTTCACCATTTCACTTCACCTCATTTCATCATTTCATCTCATGATTTCATTTCATCTCATGATTTCATTTCGTCTCATCATTTCATTTCATCTTTTCATCTCGTCATTTCCTTTTATCATTTCATTTCAACTTTTCATCTAGTCAGTTCATTTCATTTCATCAATTCATTTCATCAATTCGTCATTTCATCATTTCATTTCATTATTTCATCGTTTCTCTTCATTTCATCATTTCATATCATTTCTTCATTTCATCATTTCATCTTTTCATTTCATTTCATGATTTCATCATTTCATTTCATGTCTTCACTTCATCATTTCATCTCATGATTTCATTTCATTTTCTCATTTTATTTCATCATTTCATCATTTCATTCCAACATTCCATTTCATCATTTCATCTCTTCACTTCATTTCATCATTTCATTTCATTTCATCATTTCATTATTTCACCATTTCATTTCATCTCATCATTTCATTTCATTTCATCATTTATCATTTCAAATCATTTCATCATTTCCTTTCTTCACTTCTTCATTTCATCATTTCATTGCATCATTTAATTTCATCATTTCATCATTTAATTTCATCATTTCACCATTTCATCTCATTTCACCATTTCATTTCATTCATTTCATTTCATCATTTCATTTCATCATTTCATTTCAACATTTCATCATTTCATCTCAACATTTCATTTCGTTTCATCATTTCACCTCGTCTTATCATTTCATCATTTCATCTCATGATTTCATTTCATCTCACCATTTCATTTCATCTTATTTCATCTTTTCATCTCATCATTTCATTTCATCATTTCATTTCATTTTTCATCTCATTTCATTTCATCATTTCATTTATTTCATCATTTATTTCATCATATCATTTCATTTCATCATTTTATTTCATCGTTTCATATCATTTCATCACTTCATCATTTCATCTTTTCATTTCATTTCATCATTTCATCATTTCACTACATCATTTCATTTCATTTTATTTCCTTTCATTTCATTTCATCCTTTCATCATTTCATCTCATCATTTCATCCTTTCGTTTCATTATTTCATTTCATCATTTCATTTCATCATTTCACTTCATCTCGTAATTTCATCATTTCATCTTATTTCATCTTATCATTTCATCTCATTTCATTTCATCTTTTCATCTCGTCATTTCATTTCATTTCTTCATTTCCTTTCATCAATTCATCATTTCATCATTTCACTTCATCATTTCATATCATTCTTCATTTCATTTCATTTCACATTTCATCATTTCATTCATTTCCTCACATTTCATTTCATTCCTTCATTTCACCATTTCATTTCATCATTTTATTTCATCATTTCATCATTGCATTTCACTTCATCTCATCATTTTGTTTCATTTCATCCTTTCATCTCATCATTTCATCACATCATTTCATTTCATCATTTCACTTCATCTCATCACTTCATCATTTCATCTCATGATTTCATTTCATCTCATCACTTCATCTCATGATTTCATTTCATCTCATCAATTAATTTCATCTTTTCATCTCATCATTTCATTATTTCATTTAATATTTTCATCTCATCATTCATTTCATTTCATTATTTCATTTCATTTCATCATTTCATCATTTTACTTCATCATTTCATTCCATCATTTCATATCATTTCTTCATTTCATCATTTCATTTCATCAATTCATCTTCTCATTTCATCATTTCATTTCATCATTTCACTTCATTTCATTTCATTTCATTTTACCATTTCATCATTTCATCATTCAATTTCATCATTTCATTTCATCATTTCATCATTTCATCTCATGATTTCATCTCATCATTTCATTTCATTTTATCATTTCATTTCATTTTATCATTTCATCATCTCATTTCATTTAATCATTTCATCATTTCATTTGATTTCATCATTTCATCATTTCAACATTTCATTTCATCTCTTCATTTCATTTCATCATTTTATCATTTCATGTCATTTCATCATTTCATTTCTTCATTTCATCAACTCATTTCATTTCATCATTTAATTTCATTTCATCATTTCATCATTTCATGTCTTCATTTCATCATTTTATCAATTCATTTCATTTCATCATTTAATTTCATTTCATAATTTCATCAATTTCATTTCATCATTTCATTTCACTACAGTGACACACGTATTTAAGTGCTAATGTGATGCCCAGGAGACACCCTATTTCCCTTTGTATAACACCTCCTTCAACAAAAGGCAACCTTCATGGCTGCCTAAGTCTACAGGGATACCAGCATCTCTTCAAACACCCAATTTGATTTAGAACCTCAAACAGCACTTCAGTTTCATAAAAACCTAAAACATAAACACAACACTTGGTTGTAAATGGGCCAAAAGTTTCTTGTCTCTTTCTCTATTCAAGGCTTAAGGCCATGTCTCCCCAACTACATTCAGTGGAAGAAAAGATCCCCTGAAAAAAACGTTTGAGAACTGTTGTTGCAGGACTTCTCAGAACCTTCAAAACACAAATCCTCATCCGCAGGGATCTTCAGGAGGGAGACGGCTGATGCAGCACAACTTTCTTTCACAGGAGCATCATGCAGAATACAGTATGAGATACAGAAAGGCTGCATTGAGTCTTTTGAAGAGCTCGGGGCTTGGTGGGGGTGAGGTAGGAGCTCTCCAGATAGCATCTAATGAGTAGGAACATTCAGGTTGCTTTTTTTTTCCTTATTAGCAAAACTGTGTGTGCACCATGAATGAAGCTGGTCTCCCTTATCCATATCAAAACTAAATCCAAATTAATTGGCTAACTTGGGACTCAACACCTCCAGGAGCCACGCGGAAGAAAGCTCCACCACACTTTAAAGTAGCTTACCTCATCATATTTGAGGAAAGCAAAACGCTTATGACCAGTATGCTGCTAATACAAGTCTACATATAATGCTGTGTGAAAAATTACTTTTCCCAGTCATAGCTGGCACAGTCCACATTTTGCATTAAACTTCCCCCCCTTTTTAAAATTTTAAACACAGGTCTTTTTCTCTTCTTTTTTTAAATTTTAATTGAATTCTACAAGACTGAGTCTCAGTATGTTGCCCAGGCTGGTCTTGAACCCCCGGGCTCAAGCGATACATCCGTCTCCGCCTCCCAAAGTGCTGGGATTACAGGCCTGAGACACTGTGCCCGGCCTTAAACACAAACCTTAATTCATTCTTACAATTATCCTGAGGTTAGAAAAATGGAAGGGGAAGAAAAATGGCAAGCAGGTAGGCTGACTTCAGCTTCATTATTTGGAAGGACAGTTTGCTTGGTTAAAACACACTACTGCCCGCAAAGGCCAAGATAACAGAAAAATACAAACTTATATAAATAGATTTTATATGTGACAGCAGTTTCAATGGAGACTTTTTCAATGCAAATGACAAACAGCTGTGCTTGAGAATAAATGAAAACGAATTTTTTTATCTCAACAGCTGTCCTGAGAGCACCTCTCTACATCTCTACCTGCATTCTGGAATCAAGGAGAAAGCCAAAACGGACGACAAGACACTAGATCAACCGTGTCCAGCCCTTTGACTACAAGGACTTTTCCGCCTATCTGTGGTGGTGGATATCATGAAAATTATGCACAAACCTTTTTTTTCTTTAAGCACATCAGCTATCGTTAGCATTAGTGTATTTTATGTGTGGTCCAGGAGCATTCTTCTTCCAATGTGGCCCTGAGAAGCCAAAAGACTGGACACCTGTGCACTAGGTCAAAAGACTACTCCTTCTGGAAGCAATTGTAGACTTTCCGACATTATCTTGACATGAAAACCAATGGATAGTGGGACAGAATGCAAAATCTTCAAGAATTTTTGTTGGTTTTATTTATTTTTTGAGTCAAAGTCTTGCTCTGTGGCCCAGGTTTGAGTACCCTGGTGAGATCACAGCTCAGTGCAGGCTCAAGTGCTCCTCCCGCCTCGGCCACAGTAGTAGCTGGTACTACAGATGCATACAACCACCCCTGGCTAATATTTTATTTTTTGTAGAGACGGAGTCTTACTATATTGTCCAGGTTGGTCTCAAACTCCTTGACTCAAGGGATCCAGGACAGGATAACAGGTGTGAGCCACCACACCTGGCCATGTGCATGAACTTTTAAGACAAACACAAGGCCCCATAAAAGTTAAGGTTTTCCCATCTAATTTCCAGGGAATCCTTTGTTGCAAGGATGAGAAGCCCTTAAAAGTACACAGACAACTCCAAAGATTCAAGACAGTTCATTCGGGCTGGGCCAGCCCACTGGGCAGACTGACCTTCAAGAAAGGCCCACCCATGACGTACACCAGATGGCTCTCCAAGAATCTCTCCAGTCCTCAGGGTCCCTAAGGTACTGGACAGAGCTAGGAAAGGAAACCCATTTGCTTCTTCCTGCAGAAAACCCCTTGAGGTCAAGACCCCACAATCAGATGAGGATGGAGTGGCTCACCCTCAGTCAACAGGCCAGACTCAAGGTGGTATAATGTCTTAACCAAGGGTGTGGGCGTCCAGGTATGACTCCCAACTCAGGGCTCCTTTAATAACCAATCTTTGTTAATTCTCCTTAACAAGGGGTTCCTCGCAAGTCAGTTCTCCCTCAGGCCTTCCGTTTTCTCACCTACAAGATGAGAAGGCTGGACCAGATGGAAATTCGGGGGGTAAGGGGATGTCGGCGCGCAGCCCACCCCACCCACGGGCCCCTAGAGCCTCCATCCAAGTTCCCACCACGCACCCGCCCCACAAATCCTGCCCAAGGTGAGGGCTGGTCCCGGGTACTCCAGCTGCCACATCAGCGAGTGCAAGAGGGAGGTGGCGACGCGGGCTCAAGGATGCAACTGGGCCAGGAGTGAACTGGGGCCAGGAGAAAGGTGTCTGGGCCGCTCCTGGAACCCAGCCCGGTCCCCGACCCCCTTACCTCCAGGGTCGGTATCTCCTGCTGGGTGAGGTCCTTGGACACAGCGCACTTGGTGCGCAGCCCGCACAGGCTGCCCATGGAGGTGCCGATGCACTTCTGGAGCTGCCCGCAGTGCTGCAGCCAGCGCCCTACTGGCCACGGCCCCTGCGCCTCCCTCCGCGGCTGCTCCATCATCCGCACCACCGCCCTCTTTCTTCTCTCCCATCGCCGCGGCGCGCAGCGCCGCTCTATGCTGGCAGCAGCGGCCGAGGAAGGGAGCCCGGGGCGGGGGCGTCTAGTGGAGGAACCTGGGAGCCTGGAGAGCTGCAGCAGGAGTGCCCCTTGGCGCTGCCGGAGCCAGGACGCCGGGAGTTGGCAGCCCTGTCTGCAGCTCCCGCCCTCAGAGCCGCGGCGGCGGCAAACAGCCGCGGCGGCCAAAAGCCCCGGCGGCGGGGGCAAAAAGCCTTGGCGGAAAAAGCGGGGGCGGCGGGGGCTAAAAGCCGCGGCGGCGGATGGCAAAAAGCCGCGAAAATCGGCGGCGGCGAGGGGCAAAAAGCCGCGGCGGCAGGGGGCAAAAAGCCGGGAAAAGCGGCGGGGCCAAAAACCGCGGCTGCGGAGGACAAAAAGCCAGGAAAACCAGCGACGGGGGGGTGACAAAAAGCCGGGAAAAGCGGCAGCGGCGGGGACAAAAAGCTGCGGCAGCAGGGGGGCAAAAAGCCGGGAAAAGAGGCGGCGGCGGGGGCAAACAGCCGTGGCGGCGGGAGGGAAAAAAGCTGCGGCGGGAAAAAGCCTCGGCGACGGGGGCAAAAAGCCACAAAAACCAGTGGCGGCGGGGACAAAAAGCCGCCAAGGCCTGGGCTAAAAGCCGCGGTGGCGGGGGGGAAAAAGCCGCAAAAAGACACGGCAGCGGGGGCAAAAAGCCGCTGTGGTGGGGGGAAAAAGCCAGGAAAAGCAGCGACGGGGCGGGGGGGACAAAAAGCCGGGAAAAGCGGCGGCGGGGGGGCAAAAAGCCGGGAAAAGCGGCGGTGGCGGGGGCAAAAAGCCACGGCGGCGGGGGGGCAAAAGGCCGCTGCGGCGGGGGTCAAAAACCCGCGGCGGCCAAAAGCCCTGGCGGCGGGGGCAAAGAGCCGAAAAAAGCCGCCACGGCAGGGGCAAAAAGCCGTGGCGTCAAAAAGCGGCGGTGGCAGCAGCGGCGGGGGCTAAAAGCCGCGTGGGCGGCGGGGCAAAAAGCCGCGGTGGTGGTGGTAGACAAAAAGCCGCGAAAAGCAGCGGGGCAAAAAGCCTGGAAAAGCGGCGGCGGCGGGGGGGAAAAGCCGCGGTGGCAGGGAAAAACAGCCGCGGCGGTGGGGGGAAAACAGCCGCGGAGGCGGGAGCAAAAAGCCGTGGCGGCGGGGGGAAAAAGGCCGCTGCGGGAAAAAACCGCGGCGACGGGGGCAAAAAGCCGTCACGGCGGGGGGAAAAAAGCCGAGGAGGGAAAAAGCCCCAGCGACTGGAGCAAAAACCCGAGGCAGCCGGGTGTAAAAAGCCGCCGAGGCCTAGGCAAAAAGCCACGGCGGTGGGGGCAAAAAGGAAAAAGCGGCAGCGGCGGGGACAAAATGCCGAGAAGGCCTGGGCAAAAATTGAATGAAATTTGATGAATGGAATGGAGTGGAGTGGAGTGGAATGGAATGGAATGGAATGGAATGGATTTGAGTGGAATGGAGTGGAGTGGAATGGAATGGAATGCAGTGGAGTGGATTGGAAAGGAATGGAATGGAAGGGAATGAAATGGAATGGAATGCAGTTGATTGGAGTGGAGGGGAGTGGAATGGAATGGCATGAAGGGGAATGGAATGGAATAGAATGGAATGCAATGGAACGGAATGGAATGGAGTGGAGTGCAGTGTAGTGGAATGGAGTAGAGAGGAGTGGAGTGGCAAGGAGTGGAATGGAATGTAGTGGAATGGAGTACAGTGGAATGGGAAGCAAGGGAGTGGAGTGGAGTGGTGTGGATTGGATTCGAGTGGAATGGAATGGAATAGAATAGGGTGGAGTGGAGTGGAATGGGAAGGAATGAAATGGAGTGGAGTGGGGTGGAGTGGAGTAGAGTGGATTTGAGTGGAATGGAATGCAGTGCATTGGAGTGGAGTGGAGTGGAATGGAATGCAATGGAAGGGAATGGAAAGGAATGGAATGCAATGGAAGGAATGTAATAGAATTGAGTGGAAAGGAGTGGGGTGGAGTACAGTGTAGTGGAATGAATTGGAAAGGAATGGAGTGGAGTGGAGAGGAGTGGAATGGAGTGGAGTGGAATGGAATGGAGTGGAGTGGGGTAGAGTACAATGGGTAGGAATGGAATGAAGTAGAGTGGAGTAGATTGGAGTGGAGTGGAGTGGATTCGAGTGGAATTGAATGGAATGGAGTGGAATGCAATTCAGTGGATTGTAGTGGAGTGGAGTGCAGTGGAATGCAGTGGAATGGAAGGAAATGGAATGGAATGGAATGGAATAGAATGGAATGGAATAGAATGGAAGGGGAGTGAATGGTGTGGAGTAGAGGGCAGTGTGGTGGAATGCAATAGAAAGGAATGGAGTGCAGTGGAGTGTTTCGGAATGGAATGGAGCAGAGTGGAGTAAAGTAGAGTGGAGAAGAGTGGATTCGAGTGGAATGGAAAGGCACGGAATGGAATGGAATGCAGTGGATCAGAGTGGATTAGAGTGGAATGGAAAAGAATGGAAGGGAATGGAATGGAAAGCAATGCAGTGACGGACAGAATGCAAAGGAATAGTATGGAATGGATTGGATTGGAGTGCAATGTAGTGGAATGGAGTAGAAAGGAATGGAATGGAGTGGAGTGCAGTGGAATAGAATGGAATGCAATAGATGGGAGTGGAGTGGAGTTGAAAGGCAAGGAATGGACTGGATTGGAGTGGAGTGGAAAGGAGTGGTTTCTAATGGAATGGAATAGAAGAATGGAATGGAGAGGAGTGTAGTGCAGTGGATTGGAGTGGAGTGGAGTGGAATGTTATGGAACAGAAGGGAAAGGAATGGAATGGAATGCAAAGGAATCGAATGAAATGGAATGGAATGGATTGGAGTGCAGTGAAGTGCAGTTAGTAGAATGGAGTAGAAAGGAATGGAATGGAGTGGAGTGCAGTGGAGTGAAACTGGAATTGAGTGGATTGGAAAGGAGTGGACTGGAGTGGAATGGAATGGAGTGGAGTCGTGTGGAGTGGAGTAGAGTGGAATCGACTGGAATGTAATGCAATGGCATGCAGGGGATTATAGTGGAGCAGAGTGGAGTGGAATGGAATGGAATGAAATGCAATGAAATTGAATGGATAGAAATGGACTGAAAACGAATGGAATGGAATGGAGTGGAATGGAATGGAAAGGAATGAAGTGGAGTGGACTGCAGTGTGGTGAAATGGAATAGAAAGGAATGCAGTGGAGTGGAGTGGAGCTGAATGTAATGGAATGGAGTAGAGTGGACTGGAATGGGAAGGAATGGAATGGAGTAGAGTGGAAATGCAGTGGAATGCAGTAGAGTGGATTTGAGTGGAATGGAATGGAATCGAATGGAATGGAATCAAATGGAATGCAGTGGATTGGAGTGGAGTGGAATGGAGTGGCATGGAGTGGAAAGCAATGGAATGGAATGGAGTGGAGTGGAGTACAGTGGAGTGGATTGGAGTACAGTGGAGTGGATTGGAAGGGAATGGCATGCAATGGAATGGAATGGAATCGAATCGAATGGAATGCAGTGGATTGGAGTGGAGTGGAATGGAGTGGAATGGAGTGGAATGCAATGGAATGGAAGGGAAGGGAATGGAATGGAATGCAGTGGAACGGAGTGGAGTGGATTGGAGAGGAATGGAATGGAAGGGAAGGGAATGAAATGGAAAGGAATGCAGTGGATTGGAGTGGAGTAGAGTGGAATGGCATGGAATGGAATGGAATCGAATTGAATGAATTGGAACAGAATGGAATGGAATGGAGTGGAGTGGAGTGGAGTGCAGTGTATTGGAATGGAGTACAATGGAATGGAGTGGAGTGGAATGGAGTGGAATATAGTGGAGTGGAGTGCAGTGGAATGCAAGGAATGGAATGGAGTGGAGTGGAGTGAATAGGAGTGGAATGGAATGGAATGGAAAGTAGTGGAGTGCAGTGGAATGGAAGGGAATGTAATGGAGTGGACTGGAGTGGAGTAGGGTGGAGAGGAGTAGAGTGGATTCGAGTGGAATGAAATGGAATGGAATGCAATGCAATGCAGTGGATTGGAGTGGAGTGGAATGGAAGGGAATTGAATGGAAAGGAACTGAATGCAATGGAAGGAATGTAATAGAATAGAATGGACTGGAGTGGGGTAGAGTACAGTGTAGTGGAATGGAGTGGAAAAGAATGGAGTGGAGTGGAGAGGAGTGGAATGGAGTGGAGTGGAATGGAATGGGATGGAGTGGAGTGTAGAGGACAGGAAAGGGATTGAGTGGAATGAAGTGGAGAATAGTGGAGTGGAGTGGAGTTGAGTAGAGTGGATTCGAGTGGAATGCAATGGAATGGAATGGAATGGAATGGAAACGAATGGAAGGGAATGGAATGGAATGCAGTGGATTGGCGTGTATTGGATTGGAATGGTATGGAATGGAAGGGAATGAAATGCAATGCAATGGAACGGAATTTAATGCAATGGAATGAAATGGAGTGGAGTGGATTGCAGCGTATTGGAATGGAGAAGAAAGGAACGGAGCAGAGTGGAGTGGAATGGAATGGAATGGAGTGGAGTGGAGTTGAATGGGAAGGAATAGAATGTCATGGACTGGAGTGGAGTGGATCCGAGTGGAATGGAATGGAATGGAATGGAATGCAGTGGATTGGAGAGGAGTGGAGAGGAGTGAAATGGAATGGAATGGAATGAAGTGGATTGGAGTGGATCGAGTGGTGTGGAGTGGAATGGAATTGAATGGAAGGGAATGGAATGGAATGCAATGCAATGGAACGGAATGGAATGGAATAGAGTGGAGTGGAGTGCAGTGTAGTGGAATGGAGTAGAACGTAAGGGAGTGGACAGGAGTGGAAAAAATGGAATGGAATGGAGTGGAGTGGAGTTGAATGGGAAGTAACGGAATGGAGTATAGAGGAGTGCATTGGAGTGGAGTGGAGAGGAGTGGATTCGAGTGCAATGGAATTGAATGGAACGGAATGGAGTGGAATGGAATTCAGTGGATTGGAGTGGAGGGGAGAGGAGAGGAAGGGAACGGAATTGAAGGGAATGGAATGAAATGGAATGCAATGGAACGGAATAGAATGGAATGGTGCGGAGTGGAGAGCAGTGTGGTGGAATGCAGTAGAAAGGAATGGAGTGGAGTTGAGTGTTGTGGAATGCAGTGGAATGGAATGGAGTGACGTCGAGTAGAGTGGTGTAGATTGGATTCGACTGGAATGGAATGGAATGGAATGGAGTGGAGTGGAGTGCAGTGTAGTGGAATGGAGTAGAGTGGAATGGAGTAGAATGGAATGGAAAGGAATGGAGTGGAGTGGAGTGGAGTAGAATGGAAAGGAATGGAATGAATTGGAGTGGAGTGCAGTAGAGTGGAGTGGTTTCGAGTGGAATGGAATGGAATGGAATGGAATGGAAAGGAGAGGAGTGGAGTGCAGTGGATTGGAGTGGAATGCACTGGAGTGGAATTTATGGAATGGAAGGGAAAGGAATGGAATGGAGTGTAATGGAATGGAATAAAATGGAATGGGATGGATTGGAGTGTAGTGGAGTGTAGTGCAGTGGAATGGAGTAGAAAGGAATGGAATGGAGTGGATAGTAGTGGTGTGAAGTTGAGTGGAAGTGAGTGGATTGGAATGGAGTGGAGTGAAGTGGAATGGGAAGGAATGGAATGGAGTGAAGTGCTGTGGAGTGTAGTAGAGTGGATACAATTGGAATGTAATGGAATGGAATGGAATGCAGTGGAATAGAGTGGAGCGGAGTGGAGTGGAATGGAATGGAAAGGAATTGAATGGAATGCAATGGAACGGAAAGGAAAGCAATTGAATGGAATACAATGGAAAGGAATGGATGGAATGGAATGGAATGGAGGGGAGTGGAGTGCGGTGTGGTGGAATGGAGTAGAAAGGAATGGAGTGGAGTTGAGAGGAGTTGAATGGAATGGAATGGTGTGGAGTGGAGTGCAGTGGAGTGGAGTAGAGTGGATTCGAGTGGAATGGAATAGAATGGAATGGAATCGAATGGAATGCAGTGGATAGGAGTGGAGTGGAATGGAGTGGAGTGGAATGGAATGGAATGGAAGGGAATGTAATGGAAAGGAATGCAATGGAACCAAATGGAATGGAATAGAAGGGAAAGGAGTGGCATGGAGTTCAGTGGAATGGAAAGAAATGGAATGGAGTGGAGTGGAGAGGATTCGAGTGGAATGGAATGGAATGGAATGGAGTGGAAGGGAGTGGATTGGGGGCAGTGGAGTAGAGTGGATTCGAGTGGAATGGAATGGAATGGAATGGAATGCAGTGGATTTGAGTGGAGTGGAGTGGAATGGAATACAATGGAAGGGAATGGAAAGGAAAGGAATGCAATGGAAGGAATACAATAGAATTGAATGGAATGTAGTGGGGTGGAGTACAGTGTAGTGGAATGAAGTGGAAAGGAATGGAGCGGAGTGGAGAGGAGTGCAATGGAGCAGAGGACAAAGGAATGGAATGGAGTGGAGTGCAGAGGAGTTGAATGGGAAGGAATGGAATGAAGTAGAGTGGAGTACATTGGAGTGGAGTGGAGTGGATTCGATTGGAATTGAATGGAATGGAGTGGAATGGAATTCAGTGGATTGGAGTGGAGTGGAGTGCAAAGGAATGCAATGGAATGGAAGGGAATGGAATGGAATAGAATGAAATGGAATGGAATGGAATGGAATGGAATGGAATGCAATGGAATGGAATGGAACGCAATGGAAAGAAATGGAACGGAATGGAATGGAATTGAATGGTGTGGAGTAGAGGGCAGTGTGGTGGAATGGAGGAGAAAGGAATGGAGTGGAGTGGAGTGGATTGTTGAGGAAAGGAATTCACTGGAATAGAGCGGAGTGGAGTAGAGTAGAGTGGGGAAGAGTGGATTCGAGTGGAATGGAAAGGAATGGAATGGAATGGAATGGAACGCAGTGCATCAGAGTGGAGTAGAGTGGAATGGAAAGGAATGGAAGGGAATGGAATGCAATGCAATGGAACGGAATGGAATGGAATGGAATAGTATGGAATGGACTGGAGTGGAGGGCAGTGTAGTGGAATGGAGTAGAAAGGAATGGAATGGAGTGGAGTGGAGAGGAGTGGAGTGGAATGGAATGGAATGGAATAGATGGGAGTGGATTGGAGTTGAAAGGCAAGGAATGGACTGGATTGGAGAGGAGTGGAGTGGTGTCATTTCTAGTGGAATGAAATAGAATGGAATGGAATGGAGAGGAGTGGAGTGCAGTGGATTGGAGTGGAATGATATGGAATGAAGGGAAAGGAATGATATGGAATGAAGGGAAAGGAATGGAATGAAATGCAATGGAATCAAATGAAATGGAATGGAGTGGATTAGAGTGGAGTGGAGTGCAGTTAGTGGAATGGAGTAGAAAGGAATGGAATGGAGTGGACTGGAGTGAAGCTTAGCGGAATTGAGTGGATGGGAAAGGAGTGGACTGGAGTGGAGTGGAGAGGAATGGAATGGAGTGGAGTGGTGTTGAGTAATGTTGAGTGGAGTAGAGTGGATTCGAGTGGAATAGAATGGAATGGAATGGAATGCAGTGGATTACAGTGGAGCGGAGTTGAGTGGAATGGAAGGGAATGGAATGGAATGCAATTAAATGGAATGAATTGAAATGGAATGGAATGGAATGGAATGGAGTGGAGTGGATTGCAGAATGGTGGAATGGAGTAGAAAGGAATGGAGTGTAGTAGAGTGGAGTTGAATATAATGGAATAGAGTGGAGTGGACTGGAATGGGAAGGAATGGAATTGAGTGGCGTGGAATGGAATAGATTGGATTCAAGTGGTATGGAATGGAATGGAAAGGAATGGAATTGAATGGAAAAGAATGGAATGGAATTGAATGGAATGCAACGTAGTGGAATGGAATCGAATGGAATGCAGTGGATTGGAGTGGAGTGGAATGGAGTTGCGTGGAGTGGAATGGAATGGAATGCAGTAGACTGGAGTGGAGTGGATTGGAGAGGAATGGAATGGAAGAGAAGGGAATAAAATGGAATGGAATACAGTGGATTGGAGTGGAGTGAAGTGGAATAGAATGGAAAGTAATGGAATGGAATGGAATGCAATGTAACAGAACGGAAGGGAATGCAATGCATTTTAATGCAATGGATAGGAGTGGAATACAGTGTAGTGGAATGGAGTAGAAAGGAACGGAGAGGAGTGGAGTGGAATGGGAAGGAATGGAATGGAGTGGAGTGGAGTGGAGAAGAGTGGATTCGAGTGGAATGGAAAGGAATGAAACGGAATGGAATGAAATGCAGTGGATTGGAGTGGAGTGGAGTGGTTTTGAATGGTATGGAAAGGAATGGAAGGGAACTGAATGGAATGGAATGCAACGGAACAGAATGGAATTTAATGGAATGGAATGGAATGGAAAGAAATGTAGTGGAGTGGAGTGCAGTGTAGTGGAAGCAGGTATAAAGGAATGGAGTGGAGTGGAGTGGAGTGGAGTGGAATGGAATTGAATGGAATGGAATGCAGTGGATTTGAGTGGAGTGCAGTGGAGTGGAATGGAATGGAATGGAAGGGAATGGAATGGTATGGAATGGAATGCAAAGTAACAGAATGGAATCGAATGGAAAGGAATGGAACGGAATGGAGGCAATGGATTGGAGTGGAGTGCAGTGTACTAGAATGAAGTGGAAAGGAATGGTGTGGAGTGGAGGGGAGTGGAGTGGAATGGAATGAAAAGGAGTTGAGTGGCGTGGAGTGGAATGGGAATGAATGGAGTGGAGTGCAGTGGAGTGGAGTGGAGTAGAGTGGATTTGAATGGACTGGAATGGAATGGAATGCAGTGGACTGGAATGGAGTGCAGGGGAGTGGAATGGAATGGAATGCAAGGGAGAGGAATGGCATGGAATGCAATGGAACGGAATGGAATGGAATGGAATGGAGTGCAGTGGACTGCAGTGTAGTGCAATGGAGTAGAAGGGAATGGAATGGAGAGGAGTGGAGTGGAGAGGAGTTTAATGGAATGGAATAGATTGGAATGGAACAGAATGGAATGGAATGGAGTGGAGTGGATTGGAGTGGAATGGGAAGGAATGGAATGGAGTGGAGTGGAGTAGAGTAGAGTGGAGTAGACTGGATTCAGGTGGAATGGAATGGAATGGAAGGGAAGGCAAGGGAACGGAATGGAATGAGATGGAATGGACTGGATTGGAGCGCAGTGTAGTGGAATGGAGTAGAAAGAATGGACTGGAGTGGAGTGGAGTGGAGGGGAATCAGTGGATTGGAACAGAGTGGAGTTTAGTGGAGTTGAATGGGAAGGAATGGAATGGGTTGGAGTGGAGTGGAGTGGCTTCGAGTGGAATGGAATGGAATGGAATAGAATGGAAAGGAAAGGCATGGGATGGAATGAAATGGAATGCACTGGATTGGAGTAGAGCAGAGTGGAGTGGGAAGGAATGGAATGGATGGGGAAGGAATGGAATGCAATGCAATGGATTGGAATGGAATGAAATGTAATGGAATGGAATGGAGTGGAGTGGTGTGCAATGTGGTGGAATGGAGTAGAAACGAAAGGAGTGGAGTGGATTGGATTTGAATGGAAAGTCATGGAATGGAATGGAGTGGATGTGAAGGGAAATTGAATGAATGGAATAGAGTGGAGTGCAGTGGAGTAGAGTGCATTGGAACGGAATGGAATGGAATGGAATGGAATGGAATGGAATGGAATGGAATGGAATGGAATGGAATGGAATACAGTGGAATGGAGTGGAGTGGAATGGAATGGAAAGGAATGGAATGCAATGGCACAGAATGGAATGGAATGGACTGGAGTGGAGTGGAGTGCAGTGCAGTGGAAGGGAGTAGAAAGGAATGGAGTGAAGTGGAGAGGAGTGGAGTGGAGTGGAATGCAGTGGAATGGACAGAAATTGAATGGATTGGGGTAGACTGGAGTGGAATAGGAATAAATGGAATGGAGTGGAGTAGAGTGTAGTGGAGTAGAGTGGATTCGAGTGGAATGGAATGGAATTGAATGGAATGCATTGGATTGGAGTGGAGTGGAGTGAACTGGAATAGAATGGAATGGAAGGATGTGGAATGAAATAGAATGCGTTGGAATGGAAAGGAAGGGAATGGAATGGAATGAGGGATGTGGAGTGCAGAGTAGTGAAATGGAGTAGAAAGGAATGCAGTGGAGGGTAGTGGAGTGGAATGGAATGGAATGGAAAGGAATGGAGTGGAGTGGAGGGGAGTGGAATGGGAAGAATGGAATGGAGTGGAGTGGAGTGGACTGCAGTAGAGTGGATTCGAGAGGAATGGAATGGAATGGAATGCAGTGCTTCGGAGTGGAGGGGAGTGAAGTGGAATGGAATGGATTGGAATGGAATGGAATGGATTGGAATGGAATGGAATGGAGTGGAGTGGGTTGCAGTGTAGTGGAATGGAGCGGAAAGGAATGGAGTGGAGTGGAGTGGAATGGATTGGAATGGAATGGAATGGAGTGGAGTGGAGTGGAGTTGAATGGGAAGGAATGGAATGGAGTGGACTGGAGTGTAGTAGAGTGGATTTGAGTAGAATGAAATAGAATATATTGGAATGGAATGGAAAGAAATTGAATGGAATGCAGTGGATGGGAGTGGAGTGGAGTGGAGTGGAATGGAATGGAATGGAAGGGATTGGAATGGAATGGAATGGAGTGGAGTAGAATGCAGTGTAGTGGAATGGAAAAGAAAGGAATGGAGTTGAGTAGAATGCAGTGTAGTGGAATGGAAAAGAAAGGAATGGAGTGGAGTGGAGTGCAGTCTAGTGGAATGGAATGGAATGGAATGCAGTGGATCAGAGTGGATTAGAGTGGAATGGAAAGAAATGGAAGGGAATGGAATGGAATGCAATGCAATGGAAAAGAATGGAATGGAATAGTATGGAATGGATTGGACTGTAGTGCAGTGTAGTGGTATGGAGTAGAAAGGAATGGAATGGAGTGGAGTGGAGTGCAGTGTAATGGAATGTAATGGAATAGATGGGAGTGGAGTGGAGTTGAAAGGCAAGGAATGGACTGGATTGGAGTGGAGTGGAAAGGAGTGGTTTCTAATGGAATGGAATACAATGGAATGGAATGGAGTGTAGAGGAGTGGAGTGTAGTGGATTGGAGTGGAGTGGAGTGGAATGTTATGGAATGGAAGGGAAAGGAATGGAATGGAATGCAATGGAATCGAATGAAATGGAATGGAAAGGATTGGAGTGCTGTGAAGTGTAGTTAGTAGAATGGAGTAGAAAGGAATGGAACAGAGTGGAGTGCAGTGGAGTGAAACGTACTGGAATTGAGTGGATTGGAAAGGAGTGGACTGGAGTGGAATGGAATGGAGTGGAGTGGTGTGGAGTAGAGTAGAGTGGATTCGACTGGAATGTAATGCAATGGAATGGAATGCAGTGGATTAGAGTGGAGCAGAGTGGAGTGGAATGGAATGGAATGGAAGGGAATGGAATGGAATGCAATGAAATGGAATGGATTGAAATGGAATGAAATGGAATGTAATGGAATGCAATGCAATGCAATGGAATGAAGTGGAGTGGACTGCAGTGTGGTGAAATGGAGTAGAAATGAATGGAGTGGAGTGGAGCTGAATGTAATGAAATGGAGTAGAGTGGACTGGAATGGGAAGGAATGGAATGGAGTAGAGTGGAGTGGTGTGGAGTGCAGCAGAGTGGATTTGAGTGGAATGGAATGGAATGGAATGAATCGAATGGAATGCAGTGGATTGAAGTGGCGTGGATTGGAGAGGAATGGAATGGAAGAGAAGGGAATAAAATGGAATGGAATCCAGTGGATTGGAGTGGAGTGAAGTCGAATGGAATGGAAAGTAATGGAATGGAATGGAATGCAATGTAAGAGAACGGAAGGGAATGCAATGCATTTTAATGCAATGGATAGGAGTGGAATACAGTGTAGTGGAATGGAGTAGAAAGGAACGGAGAGGAGTGGAGTGGAATGGGAAGGAATGGAATGGAGTGGAGTGGAGAAGAGTGGATTCGAGTGGAATGGAAAGGAATGAAATGGAATGGAATGAAATGCAGTGGATTGGAGTGGAGTGGAGTGGTTTTGAATGTTATGGAAAGGAATGGAAGGGAACTGAATGGAATGGAATGCAACGGAACAGAATGGAATTTAATGGAATGGAATGGAATGGAAAGAAATGTAGTGGAGTGGAGTGCAGTGTAATGGAAGCAGGTATAAAGGAATGGAGTGTAGTGGAGTGGAGTGGAGTGGAATGGAATGGAGTGGAATGGAATTGAACGGAATGGAATGCAGTGGATTTGAGTGGAGTGCAGTGGAGTGGAATGGAATGGAATGGAAGGGAATGGAATGGTATGGAATGGAATGCAAAGTAACAGAATGGAATCGAATGGAAAGGAAAGGAATGGAATGGAATGGAAGGCAATGGATTGGAGTGGAGTGCAGTGTAGTGGAATGGAGTGGAAAGGAATGGTGTGGAGTGGAGGGGAGTGGAGTGGAATGGAATGGAAAGGAGTTGAGTGGCGTGGAGTGGAATGGGAATGAATGGAGTGGAGTGGAGTGGAGTGGAGTGGAGTGGAGTGGATTTGAATGGACTGGAATGGAATGGAATGCAGTGGACTGGAATGGAGTGCAGGGGAGTGGAATGGAATGGAATGCAAGGGAGAGGAATGGCATGGAATGCAATGGAACGGAATGGAATGGAATGGAATGGAGTGCAGTGGACTGCAGTGTAGTGCAATGGAGTAGAAGGGAATGGAGTGGAGAGGAGTGGAGTGGAGAGGAGTTTAATGGAATGGAATAGATTGGAATGGAACAGAATGGAATGGAATGGAGTGGAGTGGATTGGAGTGGAATGGGAAGGAATGGAATGGAGTGGAGTGGAGTAGAGTAGAGTGGAGTAGACTGGATTCAGGTGGAATGGAATGGAATGGAAGGGAATGGAAGGGAACGGAATGGAATGAGATGGAATGGACTGGATTGGAGCGCAGTGTAGTGGAATGGAGTAGAAAGAATGGACTGGAGTGGAGTGGAGTGGAGGGGAATCAGTGGATTGGAACAGAGTGGAGTTTAGTGGAGTTGAATGGGAAGGAATGGAATGGGTTGGAGTGGAGTGGAGTGGCTTCGAGTGGAATGGAATGGAATGGAATAGAATGGAAAGGAAAGGCATGGGATGGAATGAAATGGAATGCACTGGATTGGAGTAGAGCGGAGTGGAGTGGGAAGGAATGGAATGGATGGGGAAGGAATGGAATGCAATGCAATGGATTGGAATGGAATGAAATGTAATGTAATGGAATGGAGTGGAGTGGTGTGCAATGTGGTGGAATGGAGTAGAAACGAAAGGAGTGGAGTGGATTGGATTTGAATGGAAAGTCATGGAATGGAATGGAGTGGATGTGAAGGGAAATTGAATGAATGGAATAGAGTGGAGTGCAGTGGAGTAGAGTGCATTGGAATGGAATGGAATGGAATGGAATGGAATACAGTGGAATGGAGTGGAGTGGAATGGAATGGAAAGGAATGGAATGCAATGGCACAGAATGGAATGGAATGGACTGGAGTGGAGTGGAGTGCAGTGCAGCGGAAGGGAGTAGAAAGGAATGGAGTGAAGTGGAGAGGAGTGGAGTGGAGTGGAATGCAGTGGAATGGACAGAAATTGAATGGATTGGGGTAGACTGGAGTGGAATAGGAATAAATGGAATGGAGTGGAGTAGAGTGTAGTGGAGTAGAGTGGATTCCAGTGGAATGGAATGGAATTGAATGGAATGCATTGGATTGGAGTGGAGTGGAGTGAACTGGAATAGAATGGAATGGAAGGATGTGGAATGAAATAGAATGCGTTGGAATGGAAAGGAAGGGAATGGAATGGAATGAGGGGTGTGGAGTACAGAGTAGTGAAATGGAGTAGAAAGGAATGCAGTGGAGGGTAGTGGAGTGGAATGGAATGGAATGGAAAGGAATGGAGTGGAGTGGAGAGGAGTGGAATGGGAAGAATGGAATGGAGTGGAGTGGAGTGGACTGCAGTAGAGTGGATTCGAGAGGAATGGAATGGAATGGAATGCAGTGCTTCGGAGTGGAGGGGAGTGAAGTGGAATGGAATGGATTGGAATGGAATGGAATGGATTGGAATGGAATGGAATGGAGTGGAGTGGGTTGCAGTGTAGTGGAATGGAGTGGAAAGGAATGGAGTGGAGTGGAGTGGAATGGATTGGAATGGAATGGAATGGAATGGAGTGGAGTGGAGTGGAGTTGAATGGGAAGGAATGGAATGGAGTGGACTGGAGTGTAGTAGAGTGGATTTGAGTAGAATGAAATAGAATATATTGGAATGGAATGGAAAGAAATTGAATGGAATGCAGTGGATGGGAGTGGAGTGGAGTGGAGTGGAATGGAATGGAATGGAATGGATTGGAATGGAATGGAATGGAGTGGAGTAGAATGCAGTGTAGTGGAATGGAAAAGAAAGGAATGGAGTGGAGTGCAGTCTAGTGGAATGGAATGGAATGGAATGCAGTGGATCAGAGTGGATTAGAGTGGAATGGAAAGAAATGGAAGGGAATGGAATGGAATGCAATGCAATGGAACAGAATGGAATGGAATAGTATGGAATGGATTGGACTGTAGTGCAGTGTAGTGGTATGGAGTAGAAAGGAATGGAATGGAGTGGAGTGGAGTGGAGTGCAGTGTAATGGAATGTAATGGAATAGATGGGAGTGGAGTGGAGTTGAAAGGCAAGGAATGGACTGGATTGGAGTGGAGTGGAAAGGAGTGGTTTCTAATGGAATGGAATACAATGGAATGGAATGGAGTGTAGAGGAGTGGAGTGTAGTGGATTGGAGTGGAGTGGAGTGGAATGTTATGGAATGGAAGGGAAAGGAATGGAATGGAATGCAATGGAATCGAATGAAATGGAATGGAAAGGATTGGAGTGCTGTGAAGTGTAGTTAGTAGAATGGAGTAGAAAGGAATGGAACGGAGTGGAGTGCAGTGGAGTGAAACGTACTGGAATTGAGTGGATTGGAAAGGAGTGGACTGGAGTGGAATGGAATGGAGTGGAGTGGTGTGGAGTAGAGTAGAGTGGATTCGACTGGAATGTAATGCAATGGAATGGAATGCAGTGGATTAGAGTGGAGCAGAGTGGAGTGGAATGGAATGGAATGGAAGGGAATGGAATGGAATGCAATGAAATGGAATGGATTGAAATGGAATGCAATGGAATGCAATGAAATGGAATGGATTGAAATGGAATGAAATGGAATGTAATGGAATGCAATGCAATGCAATGGAATGAAGTGGAGTGGACTACAGTGTGGTGAAATGGAGTAGAAATGAATGGAGTGGAGTGGAGTGGAGCTGAATGTAATGAAATGGAGTAGAGTGGACTGGAATGGAAAGGAATGGAATGGAGTAGAGTGGAGTGGTGTGGAGTGCAGCAGAGTGGATTTGAGTGGAATGGAATGGAATGGAATGAATCGAATGGAATGCAGTGGATTGAAGTGGGGTGACATGGAGTGGCATGGAATGGAATGGAATGGAATGGAATGGAATGGAATGGAATGGAATGGAATGGAAGGGAATGAAATGGAATGAAATGCAGTGGATTGGAGGGGAGTGGAGTGGAATGGAATGGAATGGAAGGGAATGGAATGGAATTGAATGGAATGAATTGGAACGGAATGGAATGGAATGGAGTGGAGTGGAGTGCATTGTATTGGAATGGAGTACAATGGAACGGAGTGGAGTGGCATGGAGTGGAGTGGAATGGAGTGCAATATAGTGGAGTGGAGTGCAGTGGAATGGGAAGGAATGGAATGGAGTGGAGTGGACAGAATAGGAGTGGAATGGAATGGAATGGAGTGAAGTGGAGTGGGATGGGAGGGAATGTAATGCAGTGGACTGGAGTGGAGTGGGGTGGAGTGGAGTAGAGTGGATTCGAGTGGAATGAAATGGAATGGAATGGAATGCAATGCAATGCAGTGGATTGGAGTGGAGTGGAGTGGATTGGAATGGAATGGAATGGAAGTGGATGGAAAGGAAATGAATGCAATGGAAGGAATGTAATAGAATAGAATGGACTGGAGTGGGGTAGAGTACAGTGTAGTGGAATGGAGTGGAAAAGAATGGAGTGGAGTGGAGAGGATTGGAATGGAGTGGAGTGGAAGGGAATGGAATGGAGTGGAGTGGAGAGGACTGGAAAGGGATTGAGTGGAATGAAGTGGAGAATAGTGGAGTGGAGTGGAGTTGAGTAGAGTGGATTCGAGTGGAATGGAATGGAAGGGAATGGAATGGAGTGGAATGCAGTGTATTGGCATGTATTGGATTGGAATGGTATGGAATGGAAGGGAATGGAATGAAATGCAATGCAATGGAACGGAATTTAATGCAATGGAATGAAATGGAGTGGAGTGGATTGCAGTGTAGTGGAATGGAGTAGAAAGGAATGGAGTAGAGTGGAGTGGAGTGGAATGGAATGGAATGGAGTGGAGTGGAGTTGAATGGTAAGGAATAGAATGTCATGGACTGGAGTGGAGTGGAGTGGATCCGAGTGGAATGGAATGGAATGCAGTGGATTGGAGAGGAGTGGAGAGGAGTGAAATGGAATGGAATGGAATGGAATGAAGTGGATTGGAGTGGATGGAGTGGTGTGGAGTGGAATGGAATTGAATGGAAGGGAATGGAATGGAATTCAATGCAATGAAACAGAATGGAATGGAATAGAGTGGAGTGGAGTGCAGTGTAGTGGAATGGAGTAGAAAGGAATGGAGTGGAGTGGAATGGAATGGAACGGCAGGTAATGGAATGGAATGCAATGCAATGGAATGGAAAGGAATGGAATTGAATCAAATGCAGTGGATTGGTTGCAGTGTAGTGGAATGGAGTAGAAAGTAAGGGAGTGGACTGGAGTGGAAAGAATGGAATGGAATGGAGTGGACTGGAGTGAAGTTGAATGGGAAGGAATGGAATGGAGTAGAGAGGAGTGCATTGGAGTGGAGTGGAGAGGAGTGGATTCGAGTGCAATGGAATTGAATGGAATGAAATGGAATGCAATGGAATGGTGTGGAGTGGAGAGCAGTGTGATGGAATGCAGTAGAAAGGAATGGAGTGGAGTTGAGTGTTATGGAATGCAGTGGAATGGAATGCAGTGACGTCAAGTAGAGTGGAGTAGATTGGATTCGATTGGAATGGAATGGAATGGAGTGGAGTGGAGTGCAGTGTAGTGGAATGGAGTAGAATGGAATGGAAAGGAATGGAATGGAGTGGAGTGGAGTGGAGTAGAATGGAAAGGAATGGAATGAATTGGACTGGAGTGGAGTAGAGTCAAGTGGTTTCGAGTGGAATGGAATGGAATGCAATGGAAAGGAGAGGAGTGGAGTGCAGTGGATTGGAGTGGAACGCACTAGAGTGGAAAGTTATGGAATGGAAGGGAAAGGAATGGAATGGAGTGCAATGGAATGGAATAAAATGGAATAGGATGGATTGAAGCAGAGTGGAGTGTAGTGTAGTGGAATGGAGTAGAAAGGAATGGAATGGAGTGGATTGTAGTGGTGTGAAGTTGACTGGAACTGAGTGGATTTGAATGGAGTGGAGTGGAGTGAAGTGGAATGGGAAGGAATGGAATGGAGTGGAGTGGTGTGGAGTGTAGTAGAGTGGATTAAATTGGAATGGAATGGAATGGAATGCAGTGGATTAGAGTGGAGTGTAGTGGAGTGGAATGGAATGGAATGGAATGGATTGGAAATGGAATGGAATTGAATGGAATACAATGAAACGGAATGGATTGGAATGGAATGGAATGGAATAAAATGGAATGGAATGGAATGGAATGGAGGGGAGTGGAGTGCGGTGTGGTGGAATGGAGTAGAAAGGAATGGAGTGCAGTGGACAGGAGTTGAAAAGAATGGAATGGTGTGGAGTGGAGTGCAGTGGAGTGGAGTAGAGTGGATTCGAGTGGAATGGAATGGAATAGAATGGAATGGAATCCAATGGAATGCAGTGGATAGGAGTGGAGTGGAATGTAGTGGAGTGGGATGGAATGGAATGGAAGGGAATGGAATTCAAAGGAATGCAATGGAACCGAAAGGAATGGAATAGAATGGAATGGAGTGGAATGGAGTGCAGTGGAATGGAAAGAAATGGAATGGAATGGAGTGGAGTGGATTCGAATGGAATGGAATGGAGTGGAGTGGAGGGGAGTGGATTGGGGTGGAGTGGAGTAGAGTGGATTCGAATGGAATAGAATGGAATGGAATGCAGTGGATTTGAGTGGAGTGGAGTGGAATGGAATACAATGGAAGGGAATGGAAAGGAATGGAATGGAATGGAAGGAATATAATAGAATTGAATGGAATGGAGTGGGGTGGAGTACAGTGTGGTGGAATGAAGTGGAAATGAATGGAGTGGATTGGAGTGGAGAGGAGTGGAATGGAGCAGAGGGGAATGGAATGGAATGGAGTGGAGTGGAGTTGAATGGGAAGGAATGGAATGAAGTAGAGTGGAGTACATTGGAGTGGAGTGGAGTGGATTCGATTGGAAGTGAATGGAATGGAATGGAATGGAGTGTAATGGAATTCAGTGGACTGGAGTGGAGTGGACTGCAATAGAATGCAATGGAATGGAAGAGAATGGAATCGAGTGGAATGGAATGGAATGGAATGGAATGGAATGGAATGGAAAGAAAGGGAAGGGAAGGGAAGGGAAGGGAATTGAATGGAATGCAATGGAATGTAATGGAATGGAATGGAATGGAATTGAATGGTGTGGAGTAGAGGGCAGTGTGGTGGAATGGAGTAGAAAGGAACGGAGTGGAGTGGAGTGTTGCAGGATGGAATTGAATGGAATAGAGCAGAGTGGAGTAGAGTATAGTGGAGAAGAGTGGATTCGAGTGGAATGGAAAGGAATGGAATGGAATGGAATGCAGTGCATCGGAGTGGAGTAGAGTGGAATGGAAAGGAATGGAAGGGAATGGAATGGAATGGAGCGGAATGGAATGGAATAGTATGGAATGGATTGGAGTGGAGGGCAGTGTAGTGGAATGGAGCAGAAAGGAATGGAATGGAGTGGAGTGGAGTGGATTGGAATGGGATGGAATAGATGGGAGTAGAGTGGAGTTGAAAGGGAAGGAATGGACTGGATTGGAGAGGAGTGGAGTGGAGTCGTTTCTAGTGGAATGAAACTGGAATGGAATGCAGAGGAGTGGAGTGAAGTGGATTGGAGTGCAGTGGAGTGGAATGATATGGAATGAAGGGAAAGGAGTGGAATGGAATGCAATGGAACCAAATGAAATGGAATGGAATGGATTAGAGTGGAGTGGAGTGCACTTAGTGGAATGGAGTAGAAAGGAATGGAATGGAGTGGAGTGTAGTGGAATGAAGCTTAGCGGAATTGAGTGGATTGGAAAAGAGTGGACTGGAGTGGAGTGGAGAGGAATGGAATGGAGTGGAGTGGTGTGGAGTCATGTGGAGTGGAGTAGAGTGGAATCGAGTGGTATAGAATGGAATGGAATGGAATGAAGTGGATTAGAATGGAGCACAGTTGAGTGTAATGGAATGGAATGGAAGGGAAAGGAATGGAATGCAATGAAATGGAAGGGAATGGAATGGAATGCAGTGGAATGGAATGGAATGGAATGGAATGGAATGGAATGGAATGGAATGGAATGGAATGGAGTGGACTGCAGTGTGGTGGAATGGAGTAGAAAGGAATGGAGTGGAGTGGAGTGGAGTTGAATGTAATGGAATAGAGTGGAGTGGACCGGAATGGAAAGGAATGGAATTCAGTGGCGTGGAGTGGAGTAGATTGGATTCGAGTGGAATGGAATGGAATGGAAATGAATGGCAAGGAATGGAATGGAATTGAATGGAATGGAATGTAGTGGAATGGAATCGAATGTAATGCAGTGGATTGGAGTGGAGTGGAATGGAGTTGCATGGAGTGGAATGGAATGGAACGGAATGCAGTAGATTGGAGTGGAGTGGATTGGAGAGGAATGGAATGGAATGGAAGGGAATGAAATGGAATGAAATGCAGTGGATTGGAGTGGAGTGGAGTGGAATGGAATGGAAGGTAATGGAATGAAATGGAATGCAATGTGAGAAAATGCAATGGAATGGAATGAATTTTAATGGAATGGAGTGTAATGGAATGGAGTAGAATGGAATGGAATGGAGTGGAGTGGAGTGGAATGGAAAGGAATGGAATGGACTGGAGTGGAGTGGAGAAGAGTGGATTCGAGTGGAATGGAAAGGAATGAAATGGAATGGAAGGAAATGCAGTGGATTGGAGTGGAGTGGTTTTGAATCGCATGACATGGAACAGAAGGGAACTGAATGGAATGGAATGCAATGGAATGGAAAGGAATTTAATGGAATGGAATGGAATGAAATGGAGTGGAGTGGAGTGCAGTGAAGTGGAAGGAGGTATAAAGGAATGGAGTGTAGTGGAGTGGAGTGGAGTGGAATGCAATGGAATGGAGTGGAATGGAATTGAATGGAATGGAATGCAGTGGATTTGAGTGGCGTGCAGTGGAGTGGAATGGAATGGAATGGAATGGAAGGCAATGGAATGGTATGGAATGGAATGCAAAGTAACAGAATGGAATCGATTGGAAAGGAAAGGAATGGAACAAAATGGAATGGAATGGATTGGAGTGGAGTACAGTGTAGTGGAATGGAGTGGAAAGGAATGGTGTGGAGTGGAGGGGAGTGGAGTGGAGTGGAATGGAATGGAAAGGAGTTGAGTGGAGTGGAGTGGAATGGGAATGAATTGAGTGGAGTGCAGTGGAGTGGAGTAGAGTGGATTTGAAAGAAATTGAATAGAATGTAATGGAATGCAGCGGATTGGAGTGGAGTGCAGGGGAGTGGAATGGAATGGAATGCAAGGGAGAGGAATGCCGTGGAATGCAATGGAATGGAATGGAGTGTAGTGGAGTGCCCTGTAGTGCAATGGAGTAGAAGGGAATGGAGTGGAGAGGAGTGGAGTGGAATGCAGTGTAATGGAATCGAATAGATTGGAATGGAAAAGAATGGAATGGAATGGAGTGGAGTGGATTGGAGTGGAATGGGAAGGAATGGAATGGAGGGCAGTGGAGTCGAGTAGAGTGGAGTAGACTGGATTCCAGTTGAATGGAATGGAATGGAATTGAAGGGAATGGAATGGAATGGGATGAGATGGAATGGACTGGATTGGAGTGCAGTGTAGTGGAATGGAGTAGAAAGAATGGACTGGGGTGGAGAGGAGTGGAGGGGAATCAGTGGATTTGAATAGAGTGGAGTTTAGTGGAGTTGAACAGGAAGGAATGGAATGGGTTGGAGTGGAGTGGAGTGGCTTCGAGTGGAATGGAATGGAATGGAATAGAATGTAAAGGAAAGGAATGGGATGGAGTGGAATGGAATGGAATGCACTGGATTCGAGTAGAGCGGACTGGAGTGGGATGGAATGGAATGGAAGGGGATGGAATGGAATGCAATGCAATGGATTGGAATGGAATGAAATGGAACGGCATGGAATGGAATGGAATGGAGTGGAGTGGAATGCAATGTGGTGGAATGGAGTAGAAAAGAAAGGAGTGGAGTAGATTGCATTTGAATGAAAAGTCATGGAATGGAATGGAGTGGAGTGAAGGAAAATTGAATGAATGGAATAGAGTGGAGTGCAGTGGAGTAGAGTGCATTCAAATGGAATGGAATGGAATGGAATTGAATGGAATGCAGTGGAATGGAGTGGAGTGGAATGGAATGGAAAAGAATGGAATGCAATGGCATGAAATGGAATGGAATGGAATGGACTGGAGTGGAGTGGAGTGCAGTGTAGTGGAAGGGAGTAGAAAGGAATGGAGTGAAGTGGAGAGGAGTGGACTGGAGTGGAATGCAGTAGAATGGAAAGAAATTGAATGGAGTGGGGTGCACTGGAGTGGAATGGGAAGGAATGGAATGGAGTGGAGTAGAGTGTAGTGGAGTACAGTGGATTCCAGTGGAATGGAATGGAATTGAATGGAATGCATTGGATTTGAGTGGAGGGAAGTGGAATGTAATGGAATAGAAGGAAGTGGAATGAAATAGAATGCAATGGAATGGAAAGAAAGGGAATGGAATGGAATGGAGGGGTGCAGAGGGCAGTGTAATGAAATGGAGTAGAAAGGAATGCAGTGGAGGGTAGCGGAGTGGAGTGGAATGGAATGGAAAGGAATGGAGTGGAGTGGAGTGGAATGGGAAAGAATGGAATGGAGTGGAGTGGAGTGGACTGGAGTAGAGTGGATTCGAGAGGAATGGAATGGAATGGAATGGAAAGCAGGGCATTGGAATGGAGGGGAGTGAAGCAGAATGGAATGGATTGGAATGGAATGGAATGGAGTGGAGTGGGTTGCAGTGTAGTGGAATGGAGTAGAAAGGAATGGAGTGGAGTGGAGTGGAATGGATTGGAATGGAAATGAATGGAATGGAATGGAGTGGAGGGGAGTTGAATGGGAAGGAATGGAATGGATTGGAGTGGAGTGTAGTAGAGTGGATTCGAGTGGAATGGAATGGAATATATTGGAATGGAATGGAAAGAAATTGAATGGAATGCAGCGGATTGGAGTGGAGTGGACTGGAGTGGAATGGAAAAACATGGAAATGATTGGAATGGAATGGAAGGGAGTTTAGTGGAATGCAGTGTAGTGGAATGGAGTAGAAAGGAATGGAGTGGAGTGGAGTGCAGTCTAGTCGAATGGAATGGAATGGAATGCAAAGGAATGGAATGAAAAGGAATGGAATGGAATGGAGTGGAGTGGAGTGCAGAGTAATGGAATGGAGGAGAAAGGAATGGCGTGGACTGGAGTGGAGTGTAGTTGAGTGGAATAGAAGGGAAAGGAGTGGAGTGGAGTGGAATGGGAATGAATGGAGTGGAGTTGAGTGGAGTGGAGTGTATTCAAGTGGAATGGAATGGAATAGAATGGAATGCAATGGAAAGGAATGCAGTGGATTGGAGGGGAGTGGAGTGGAGTGGAAAAGAAAGGGAATGGAATGGAATGGAATGGAATGGAATGGGAGTGCAGTCTATTGGATTACAGTAGAAAGGAATGGAGTGCAGTGGAGTGGAATGCAATGGAAAGGAATGGAAAGGAGAGGAGTGGAGAGGAGTTGAGTGGAGTGGATTAGAGTGGATTCGAGTGGAATGCAATGGAAGGGAAGGTAACAGAATGCAAAGCAATGGAATGGAATGAAGTGGATTAGAGTGGAGTTGAGTGGCATGGAATGGAACGGAAGGGAATGGAATGGAATGGAATGGAACGGAATGAAACGGAATTGAATGGAGTGGAGTGGAGTGCAGTGTAGTGGAATGGAGTAGAAAGGAAAGGAATGGAGTGCAGTGGGGTGGAGTGGAATGAAATCCAATGAAATCGAATGGAGTGGAGTGGAGTGGAGTTGAAAGGAAAGGAATGGAATGCAGTGGAGTGGAGTGGAGTGGAGAGGATTCGAATGGAATGGAATGGAATGGAATGGAATGGAATGGAATGGAATGGAATGGAATGGAATTAAGTCCATTGCAGTGGAGTGGACTGGAGTGGAGTGGAGTGGAGTGGAATGGAATGGAATGGAATACAGTGGATTTGAGTGGAGTGCAGTGGAGTGGAATGGAAGGGAAGGGAAGGGAAGGGAAGGGAATGGAAAGGAATGGAATGGAATGGAATGCAAAGGAATGGAATAGAAAGGAATGGAATGGAACTAAATGGAATGGAATGGAGTGGAGTGGAGTGCAGTGTAGTGGAACGGAGTAGAAAGGAATGGAATGGAGTGGAGTGGGGTGAAGTGGAATGAAATGGAATGAAATCGAATGGAGTGGAGTGGAGTTGAAAGGGAAGGAATGGAATGCAGTGGAGTGGAGTGAAGTGGAGAGGATTCAAATGGAATGGAATAGAACGGAATGGAATGGAATGAAATGGAATGGAATGGAATGGAATGGAATGGAATGGAATGGAATGGAATGGAATGGAATGGAATTCAGGTGATTGGAGTGGAGTGGAGTGGAATAGAATGGAATGGAATGGAATGGAATTGAATGGAATGGAATGCAGTGGATTTGAGTGGAGTGCAGTTTAGTGGAATGGAAGGGAAGGGAAGGGAATGGAATGGAATGCAAAGGAACGGAACGGAACGGAACGGCATGGAATGGAATGGAATGGGACGGAATGGATTGTAGTGGAGGGCAGTGCAGTGGAATGGACTAGAAAGTAACAGAGTGGAGTGGAGTGGAATGGAATGGAGTGGAGTGGAGTGGAGTTGAATTGGAAGGAATGGAATGGAATGGAATGGAGTGGAGTGGAGTGGAGTGCAGTAGAGCGGACTCGAGTGGAATTGAATGGAATATATTGGAATGGTAAGGAAAGAAATTGAATGGAATGCAGCGGATTGGAGTGGAGTGGACTGGAGTGGAAAGGAATGGCATGGAAGGGATTGGAATGGAATGCAGTGGAGTGGAATGCAGTGTAGTGGAATGGCGTAGAAAGGAATGCAGTGGAGTGGAGTGCTGTCAAGTGGAATGGAATGTAATGGAATGGAGAGGAGTGGAGTGCAGAATAGTGGAATGGAGGAGAAAGGAATGGCGTGGACTGTAGTGGAGTGGACTGGCGTTCAGTGGAATGGAATTGAATGGAGTGGAGTGGGGTGGAGTGGAATGAAATGCAATGAAATCGAACGGAGTGAAGTGGAGTGGAGTTGAAAGGGAAGGAATGGAATGCAGTGGAGTGGAGTGGAGTGGAGAGGATTCGAATGGAATGGAATGGAATGGAATGGAATGGAATGGAATGGAATGGAATGGAATGGAATGGAATTCAGGCCATTGCAGTGGAGTGGAGTGGAATGGAATGGAATGGAATACAGTGGATTTGAGTGGAGTGCAGTGGAGTGGAAGGGAAGGGAATGGAAGGGAAGGGAAGGGAAGGGAATGGAATGGAATGGAATGGAATGCAAAGGAATGGAATCGAATGGAATGCAAAGGAATGGAATGGAATGGAACTAAATGGAATGGAATGGAATGGAATGGAGTGGAGTGGAGTGCAGTGAAGTGGAATGGAGTAGAAAGGAATGGAATGGAGTGGAGTGGGGTGAAGTGGAATGAAATGGAATGAAATCGAATGGAGTGGAGTGGAGTGGAGTGGAGTTGTAAGGTAAGGAATGGAATGCAGTGGAGTGGAGTGAAGTGGAGAGGATTCAAATGGAATGGAATAGAACGGAATGGAATGGAATGGAATGGAACGGAATGGAATGGAATGGAATTCAGGCGATTGGAGTGGAGTGGAGCGGAATGGAATGGAATGGAATGGAATGGAATGGAATGGAATGGAATGGAATGGAATGGAATGGAATGGAATGGAATGCAGTGGATTTGAGTGGAGTGCAGTTTAGTGGAATGGAAGGGAAGGGAAGGGAATGGAATGGAATGGAATTGAAAGGAACAGAATGGAATGGAATGGAAAGGAACGGAATGGAATGGAATGGAATGGAATGGAATGGAATGGATTGTAGTGGAGGGCAGTGCAGTGGAATGGACTAGAAAGTAAAAGAGTGGAGTGGAGTGGAATGGAATGGAATGGAGTGGAGTTGAATTGGAAGGAATGGAATGGAATGGAGTGGAGTGGAGTGCAGTAGAGTGGACTCGAGTGGAATGGAATGGAATATATTGGAATGGTAAGAAAAGAAATTGATTGGAATGCAGCGGATTGGAGTGGAGTGGACTGGAGTGGGAAGGAATGGCATAGAAGGGATTGGAATGGAATGCAGTGGAGTGGAATGCAGTGTAGTGGAATGGAGTAGAAAGGAATGGAGTGGAGTGGAGTGCTGTCGAGTGGAGTGGAATGCAGTGTAGTGGAATGGAGTAGAAAGGAATGGAGTGGAGTGGAGTGCTGTCGAGTGGAATGGAATGGAATGGAATGGAGAGGAGAGGAGTGGAGTGCAGAATAGTGGAATGGAGGAGAAAGGAATGGCGTGGACTGGAGTGGAGTGGAGTGGCGTTCAGTGGAACGGAATGGAATGGAGTGGAGTGGAGTGGAGTGGAATGGGAATGAATAGAGTGGAGTGGGGTGGATTCGAGTAGAATGGAATGGAATGGAAAAGAATGCAGTGGATTGGAGTGAAGGGGAGTGGAAGGGAGTGGAATGCAAGGGAATGCAATGGAGTGGAATGCAATGGATTGGAATGGAATGGAATGGCAGTGCAGTGGTGTGCAGTGTACTGGATTGGAGTAGAACAGAATGGAGTGGAGTCGACTGGACTGGAATGGAATGGAAAGGAGAGGAGTGGAGTGGAGTGAAGTGGATTAGAGTGTAATGCAATGGAATGGAAGGTAATGGAATGGAATGAAATGGAATGGAATGGCAGGGAATGAAGTGAATTAGAGTGGAGTGGAATGGAACGGAAGGGAATGGAATGGAATGGAATGCAATGGAACGGAACGGAATGGAATGGAATGGAATGGAATGGAATGGAATGCATTGGAGAGGAGTGCAGTGTAGGGGAATGGAGTAGAAAGCAATGGAATGGAGTGGAGTGGAGTGGAATGGAATGAAATGGAATGGAGTGGAGTGGAGTGGATTGGAAAGCGTAGGAATGGAATTGAGCGGAGTGGAGTGGAGTGGAGAGGGTTCGAATGGAATGAAATGGAATAGAAGGTAATGCAATGGAATGGAATGCAATGGAACCGAATGTAATGGAATGGAATGCATTTGAATGGCATGGAGTGGAGTGGAATGCAGTGAAGTGGAATGGAGTAGAAAGGAATGGAATGGAGTGGAGTGGAATGGAATGGGAAGGAATGGAATGGAGTGGGGTGGAGTGGAGAAGAGTGGATTCCAGTGGAATGGAATGGAATGAAATGGAATGGAATGAAATGCAGTGGATTGGAGTGGAGTGGAGTGGAGTGGTTTTGAATGGTATGGAATGGAATGGAAGTGAACTGAATGGAAGGGAATGCAATGGAATGGAATAGAATGGAATGCAATAGAATGGAATGAAATGGAGTGGAGTGGAGTGCAGTGTAGTGGAATGAGGTAGAAAGGAATGGAGTGTAGTGGAGTGGAGTGGGAAGGAATGGAATGGAGAGGAATGGAATAGAATGGAATGCAGTGGATTTGAGTAGAGTGCAGTGGAGTCGAATGGAATGGGATGGAAGGGAATGGAATGGAGTGGAGTGCAGTGTAGTGGAATGGAGTGGAAATGAATGGTGCGGAGTGGAGTGGAGTGGAATGGATTGGAAAGGAGTTGAGTGGAGTGGAGTTGAATGGGAATGAATGGAGTGGAGTGCAGTGGAGTGGAGTGGAGTAGAGTGGATTCGAGTGGATTCGAATGGAATGGAATGGAATGGAATAGTATGGAACGGAATGGAATGGAATGGAATGCAGTGGATTGGAGTGGAGTGGAGTGGAATGGAATGGAATGGAAGGGAATGGAATGGCATGGAATGCAATGGAACGGAATGGAACGGAATGGAATGGAATGGACTGGAATGGAATGCAATGGAGTGAAGTGGAGTGCAGTGTAGTGCAATGGAGTACAACAGAATGGAGTGGAGAAGAGTGGAGTGGAATGGAGTGTAATGGGATGGAATAGATTGGAATGGAATGGAGTGGAGTGGATTGGAATGGAATGGGAAGGAATGGAATGGAGTGGAGTGGAGTCAAGTAGAGTGGAGTAGAGTGGATTCCAGTGGAATGGAATGGAATTGAAGGGAACGGAATGGAAAGGAATGAGGTGGAATTGACTGGACTGGAGTGCAGTGTAATGGAATGGAGTAGAAAGAATGGAGTGGAGTGGAGTGGAATCAAAGGAATGGAATGGAGTGGATTGGAGTGGAGTTGAATGGGAAGGAATGGAATGGGTTGGAGTGGAGTGGAGTGGTTTCGAGTAGAATGGAATGGAATGGAGTAGAATGGAAAGGAATGGAATGGGATGGAATGGAATGCACTGGATTGAAGTAGAGCAGAGTGGAGTGGAATGCAATGGCATGGATGGGGATGGAATGGAATGTGAAGCAATGGATTGGAATGGAATGGAATGGAATGGAATTGAAAGGAGAGGAGTGCAGTGTGGTGGAATGGAGTAGAAAGGAAAGGAGTGGAGTGGATTGGAGTTGATTGGAAAGGAATGGAATGGAGTGGAGTGGAGTGGAAAGTGAAGGAATGGAATGGAGTGGAGTGGAGTAGAATGGATTGGAGTGGAATGGAATGGAATGCAATGCAATGCAGTGCAATGGAGTGGAGTGGTGTGGAATGGAATGGAAAGGAATGGAATGGAATGGAATGGAATGGAATGGAATGGAATAGAATGGAGTGGAGAAGAGTGGAGTGTAGTGTAGTGGAATGGAGTAGAAAGAAATGGAGTGGAGCGCAGAGGAGTGGAGTGGAATGCAGTGGAATGAAGTGGAATAGAAGGAAATTGAATGGAGTGGGGTGGACTGGAGTGGAAAGGGAAGGAATGGAATGGAGTGGAGTAGAGTGTAGTGGAGTAGAGTGGATTCCAGTGGAATGGAATGGAATGGAATGCACTGGATAGGAGTGGAGTGGAGTGAAGTGGAATGGAATGGAATGGAAGGGAAGGGAATGGAATGAAATGGAATGCAATGGAATGGAATGCAAAGGAATGGAATGGAATGGAATGGAATGGAGGGGTGTTGAGTGCAGTGTAGTGAAATGGAGTGGAAAGGAATGCAGTGGAGGGTAGTGGAGTGGAGTGTCATGGGTTGGAATAGAATGGAGTAGAGTGGCGTGGAGTGGAATGGGAAAGAATGGAATGGAGTGGAGTGGAGTGGACTGGAGTAGATTGGATTCGAGTGGAATGGAATGGAATGGAATGGAATGGAATGAAGTGCATTGGAGTGGAGTGGAATGGAATGGAATGCAATGGAATGGAATGGAATGGAGTGGGGTGGGTGGCAGTGTAGTGGAATGGAGTAGAAAGGAATGGAGTGGAGTGGAGTGGAATGGGTTGGAATGGAAAGGAATGGAGTGGAGTTGAATGGGATGGAATGGAATGGAGTGGAGTGTAGTGTAGTAGAGTGGACTCGAGTGGAAAGGAATGGAATATATTGGAATGGAATGGAAGGAAATTGAATGGAATGCGGTGAATTGGAGTGGAGTGGAGTGGAATGGAATGGAATGGAAGGGACTGGAATGGAATGGAATGGAGTGGAGTGGAATGCAATGTAGTGGAATGGAGTAGAAAGGAATGGAGTGGAGTGGAGTGGAGTGCAGTCTAGTGGAATGGAATGGAATGGAATGGAATGCAAAGTAATGGAATGTAAAGGAATGCAATGGAGTGGAGTGGAGTGCAGAGTATTGGAATGGAGGAGAAAGAATGGCATGGACTGGAGTGGAGTGGAGTTGAGTGGAATGGAATGGAAAGGAATGGAGTGGAGTAGAATGGGAATGAATGGAGTGGAGTGGAGTGGATTCGAGTGAATGGAATGGAATGGATTGCAATGGAAAGGAATGCAGTGGAGTGGAGTGGAGTGGCGTGGAGTGGAGTGGAAAAGAAGGGGAGTGGAATGCAATGGAATAGAAGGTAATGGAATGGAATGTAATGGAAAGGAATGAAGTGGATTAGAGTGGAGTTGAGTGGAATGGAATGGAACGGAAGGGAATGGAATGGAATGGAATGCAATGGAATGGAATGGAATGGAATGGAATGCAATGGAATGGAATGGAATGGAATGGAATGGAATGGAATGAAATGCAGTGGAGTGGGGTGCAGTGTAGTGGAATGGAGTAGAAAGGAATGGAATAGAGTGGAGTGGGGTGGAGTGGAATGAAATGGAATGAAATCGAATGGAGTGGAGTGGAGTGGAATTGAAGGGGAAGGAATGGAATGCAGTGGAGTGGAGTGGAGTGGAGAGGATTTGAATGGAATGGAATGGAATGGAATGGAATGGAATGGAATGGAATGGAATGGAATTCAGGCGACTGGAGTGGAGTGGAGTGGAGTGGAACAGAATGAAAGGTAATGGATTGGAATGGAATGCAATGGAACAGAATGGAATGGAATGGAATTGAATGGAATGGAGTGGAGTGGAATGCAGTGTAGTGGAATGGAGTATAAAAATGGAATGGAGTGGAGTGGAATGGGAAGGAATGGAATGGAGTGGAGTGGGGTAGAGTGGATTCGAGTGGAATGGAATGGAATGAAATGGAATGGAATGAAATGCAGAGGATTGGAGTGGAGTGGAGTGTAGTTGTTTTCAATGGTATGGAATGGAATGGAAGGGAACTGAATGGAAGGGAATGCAATGGAACTGGATGGAATGGAATGGAATGGAGTGGAGTGGAGTGGAGTGCAGTGTAGTGGAATGAGGTAGAAAGGAATGGACTGGAGTGGAGTGGAGTGGAATGGAATGGAATGGAATGGAATGCAGTGGATTTGAGTGGAGTGCAGTGGAGTGGAATGGAATGGAAGGGAATGGAATGTAATGGAATGGAATGCAAAGGAACAGAATGGAAGGGAATGGAATGTAATGGAATGGAATGCAAAGGAACAGAATGGAATGGAATGGAATGGAGTGGAGTGGAGTGCAGTGTAGTGGAATGGAGTGGAAAGGAATGGTGTGGAGTGGAGTGGAGTGTAATGGGATGGAAAAGAGTTGAGTGGAGTGGAGTGGAATGGGAATGAATAGAGTGGAGTGCAGTGGATTGGAGTGGAGTGGATTCCAGTCGAATTGAATGGAATGGAAAGGAGTGGAATGCAGTGGACTGGGGTGGAGTAGAGTGGAGTGGAATGGAATGGAATGGGAGGGAATGGAATGGAATGCAATAGAATGGAATGGAATGGAATGGAATGGAATAGAGTGGAGTGGAGTGCAGTGTAGTTCAATGGAGTAGAATGGGATAGAGTGGAGTGGAGTGGAGTGCAGTGTAGTTCAATGGAGTAGAATGGAATGGAGTGGAGGAGTGGAGTGGAATGGAGTGTAATGGAATGGAATTGATTGGAATGGAAAATAATGGAATGGAATGGAGTGCATTGGATTGGAACGGAATGGGAAGGAATGGAATGGAGTGGAGTGGAGTTGAGTTGAGTGGAGTAGAGTGGATTCCAGTGGAATGGAATGGAATGGAAGGGAACGGAATGGAAAGGAATGAGATGGAATGGACTGGAGTGGATTGCATTGTAGTGGAATGCAGTAGAAAGAATGGAGTGGAGTGGAATCAATGGAATGGAATGGAGTGGAGAGGAGTGCAGTTGAATGGGAAGGAATGGAATCCATTGGAGTGGAGTGGAGTCATTTCGAATGGAATGGAATGGAATATAATAGAATGGAAAGGAATGGAATGGGATGGAATGGAATGCATGGATTGGAGTAGAGTAGAGTGGAGTGGAATGGAATGGAATGGATGGGGATGGAATGGAATGCAATGCAATGGATTGGAATGGAATGGAATGGAATGGAATGGAATGGAATGGAATGGAGTGGAGTGGAGTGGAGTGGAGTGGAGTGGAGTGCAGTGTGGTGGAATGGAGTAGAAAGGACAGGAGTTTCACTATTAAATGTATTCAACATTACTATCAATCCTTTGGTCAAAATTTCTTTACTCACATTTTGCTTGATGCACTTGGATAGACTGTTCAACAAAGTGTGAGTAGTGAATTCCTCAAACTCTTGCATATTTAAAATTACATTTTTGAACCTTGATGCTTGAAGTGCAGCTTGGGTAACGGGTGGGCTTTAAGCCAATTTTGGCATGTAAGGGGTTGAGTTTATTAGGCATCAGCACCTCTGAAAATCGTGGGGATGCAGGCTTAATTTCAACACTATTCTAAATACTTGAAAGATATTATATAATTCTTTAATAAACTCCTGTGTCTACAAATGGTTCAGATTAACTCAATATCCATGATTAAACATCTATAAAATCAAGGCACTGTTATTACTGGAGACTTGCTGGCTATTCTATGAGAGGAGGTATTGTTATTGTAAACTCATCCTCTCATAAAATTGTATCATATTACTCATAAGCAGACCTTCATATTCTATTCCTATTTTGGCATTTTAAAATAAGATATCTTTGAAACACTTGAATTCAAAGAGAGAATCTGAATAGTTTTTAAAATGCCAATGAAATGCCATTTCTTCATGCTTGAACAACTAAAAATTGAGTAAAGTTCTTCTCTTCAAACTTTCTGGAACATTTTTTATCTCAATTCTAAGAAAAATCACAATAGGTTTTAACCACAAAAGTTAGAATATTCTAAATGTTAGGGTGGAAAATTTTTTTAAATAATTATATTATTTTAAATTATTTAAAAATTAAATAATTTTTTTCATCATAGTGACGGTGTGCTAAATGTTTTTAAGTCACATATTACTGTAGACATTTAAGTCAAGATTCTAAGAAGCAGTTCTGAAGTCCAAAATTTAGGTTCATATACAATGATATTTAATATATATATATATTTGCATATAAATTAATATATGTGAGCCATGTTTCAAATAGTTGAGAGATTATTATATCAAAGATTCTTGATTATATAAAATGCCAATTACTTATAGGCATACCTGCTTTAATTACAAAGGCAGTTGTAGTTGATTCTACTCTTGCTACTGGCATTTATATGGAAATAATATTATGGCCTGCGGAATATTTAGGCAAATTTATCCCTCATATGATCAGAAGAACAATGCAAGATAGTTTATATCTGAAAGGAAAAACACCTTTATACGGTTCTGAAAGCCTAAATCATTAACAACTTGGATAATAATTAGCATAAAAATACACAAACATGCGCTCTTCCTTGCAGTAAGTACACAGTGACAACAGAATCAAAGCATGTGGCTACGTGCATGTTTCTATTTCAAGACGCAGAGCACTCTATTCCTCTTCTCTGCCCTTTCTAGATGGCACAATTCCTCATGAATCTAAGTGCCGTCATAGGATGGATTAGGGTGACCTGCCATTTGTATGCAACTGATCTCTATTTTGGAAGTAAAGTAAAAACATATTTTTAAAAGATAATTTCAAATTTCAGTGCAAACTAGCATGGTTTCACCCCTTTTCTTTGTAACTTTTTTTATAAGGTTGGAAAAGTAAGGTAGGCTTTAGTAGGGTTTTTAATCAGAAGTTTTCAAAGTGAGACGCAAAATGGTGGCGCCAACACATTTCAAGTCTGCTACATTTTGAATACACTTATTGGAGAAAAGAACTTCTCATCATTTTTCTCTTACAGGAAAGGAAATAACATGTACAGTTGACCCTTAAGCAACACGGAGGTTGGGGTGCTGGACCCCTGCACATTAGAAAATCCACTATAACTTTGACTCCCCCAAAACTTAACTACTAATAGCCTACTGTAAGCCTTACAAATAACACAAGCAGTCAATTAACACATATTTAACATGTTATATGTCTTATATACTGTATTCTTAACAAACATGCCAGAGAAAAGAAAAAGAAAATCATAAGGAAAATATATTTACTAGTTATTAAGTGGAAGTAGATCATCAAACAGATCTTCATCCTCATCCTTTTCATAGGCAGGGTGTGGAGACGGAAGTAGAATTGTCGGTTTTGCTAAGTGGACCTGCAGAGTTCAAATCCCAAATCATTTCATCATTTCCTTTCATTTCATCATTTCATTTCATTTCATCATTTCATCTCATCATTTCATCATTTCATTTCATTCTTTCATTTCATCATTTCATTTCATCATTTCATCTCAATATTTCATTTCATTTCATCATTTCATCATCTCATCATTTCACCATTTCCTGATTTCATTCCATCTCATCCTTTCATTTCATCTCATCATTTCATCATTTCATCTCATCATTTCATTTCATCCTTTCATTTGATTTCATCTGTTCATCTCATTTCATTTCATTTCACTTCATCAATTCATTTCATTTATCTCATCATTTCATTTCATCATTTCATCATTTCTCTTTATTTCATCATTTCATTTCATCAATTCATATCATTTCATCATTTCATTTCATCATTTCACTTCATTTGATTTCATCTTTTCAGTTCCTCATTTCATCATTTCATTACATTTCATCCTTTCATCTCAACATTTCATCCTTTCATTATGTCATTTCATCATTTCATCTCATCATTTCATTTCATCATTTCATCATTTCACTTCATCTTATCATTTCATCATTTCATCTCATGGTTTCATTTCATCTCATCATTTCATTTCATCTCATCATTTCATCATTTCATCTCATGGTTTCATTTCATCTCATCATTTCATTTCGTCTCAGTATTTCATTTCATCTTTTCATCTCTTCATTTCATTTCGTCTTTTCATTTCATCTTTTCATTTCATTTCGTCTTTTCATTTCATCTTTTCATCTCATCATTTCATCTTTTCATCTCGTCATTTCATTTCATCATTTCATCATTTCATTTCATTATTTCATCATTTGACTTCATTTCATCGTTTCATTCCATTTCATCATTTCATATAATTTCTTCATTTCATCATTTCAACATTTCATTTCATTTCATCATTTTATTTCATTATTTCACTTCATCATCTCATTTCCTTTTCATTTCCTCGTTTCATCATTTCATCATTTCATTTCATCATTTCATTTCATCATTCCATTTCATCATTTCATCATTTCATTTCATCATTTCACCATTTCATTTCATCTCATCATTTCATTTCATTTCATCATTTTATCATTTCATTTCATTTCATCATTTCATTTCTTCATTTCATCATTTCATCATGTCATTTCATTTCATTTAATTTCATCTTTCCATCATTTCATTTCATTTCAGTGATACATGTATTTAAGTGCTAATGTGATGCCCAGGAGACACCCTATTTCCCTTTGTAAAACACCTCCTTCAACAAAAGGCAACCTCTCATGGCTGGCGAAGTCTACAGGGATACCAGCCTCTCTTCAACCACAGAATTTGATTTAGAACCTCAAACAGCACCTCAGTTTCATAAAAACTTAAGACACAAACACAACACTTGGTTGTAAGTGAGCCAACAGTTTCTTTTCTCTTTCTCTATTCAAGGCTTAAGGCCGTATCTCCCCAACTACGTTCAGTGGAAGAAAAGATCCCCTGGACAAAAAAGTTTGAGAACTTTTGTTGCATGACTTCTCAGAACCTTAAAACACAAATCTTCATCTGCAGGGATCTTCAGGAGGGCGATGGCTGATGCAGCACAACTTTCTTTCACAGGAGCATCGTGCAGAATACAGTATGAGATACAGAAAGGCTGCAATGAGTCTTTTGAAGGGCCCGGGCCTTCGTGGGGGTGGGGTAGGAGCTCTGCAGATAGCACCTGAGTAGGAACATTCAGTTTGCTTTTTTTTTCCTTATTGGCAAAACTGTGTGTGCACCATGAATGAAGCTGGTCTCCCTTATCCATATCAAAACTAAACCCAAATTAATTGGCTAACTTGGGACTCAACACCTCCAGGAGCCACGCGGAAGAAAGCTCCACCACATTTTGAAGTAGCTTACCTCATCATATTTGAGGAAAGCAAAACGCTTATGACCAGTATGCTGCTAATACAAGGTTACAGATAATGCTGTATGAAAAATTACTTTTCCCAATCATAGCTGGCACAGTCCACATTTTGCATTACAGTTTCCCCCCCTTTTTTAAATTTTAAACACAGGTCTTTTTCTCTTATTTTTTTAAATTTTAATTTAATTATACAAGACGGAGTCTCAGTATGTTGCCCAGGCTGGTCTTGAACTCCTGAGCTCAAGTGCTACATCCGTGTCCACCTCTCCAATTTCTGGGATTACAAGCCTGAGACACTGTGCCCAGCCTTAAACACAAATCTTAATTCATTCTTACAATTATCCTGAGCTTAGAAAAATGGAAGGGGAAGAAAAATGGCAAGCAGGTAGGCTGACTTCAGCTTCATTATTTGGAGGGACAATTTGCTTGGTTAAAACATGCTACTGCCCACAAAGGCCAAAACAACAGAAAAATACAGACTTCTATAAACAGATTTTATATGAGACAGCAGTTTGAATGGAGACTTTTTCAATGCAAATGACAAACAGCTGTGCTTGAGAATAAATGAAAACGAATTTTTTTATCTCAACAGCTGTCCTGAGAGCACCTCTCTACATCTCTATCTGCATTCTGGAATCAGGGAGAAAGCCAAAACGGACGACAAGACACTAGATCAGCCATGTCCAATCCTTTGACTACAAGGACTTTTCCGCCTATCTGTGGTGGTGGGTATCATGAAAATTATGCACAAACCTTTTTTTTTTTTTAAGCTCATCAGCTCTCGTTAGCATTAGTGTATTTTATGTGTGGTCCAGGAACATTCTTCTTCCAATGTGGCCCTGAAAAGCCAAAAGACTGGATACCTGTGCACTAGGTCAAAAGACTACTCCTTCTGGAAGCAATTGTAAAGAATTTCCGACATTATCTTCACATGAAATCCAATGGATAGTGGGACAGAATGCAAAATCTTCAAGAATTTTTGTTGTTTTTTTTTTTTTTTTGAGTCAAGGTCTTGCTCCGTGGCCCAGGCTTGAGTACCCTGGTGAGATCACAACTCAGTGCAGGCTCAAGTGCTCCTCCCGCCTCAGCCACAGTAGTAGCTGGGACTGCAGATGCGCACAACCACTCCTGGCTAATATTTTATTTTTTGTAGAGACGGGGTCTCACTATATTGTCCAGGTTGGTCTCAAACTACTTGACTCAAGGGATCCAGGACAGGATAACAGGTGTGAGCCACCACACCTGGCCATGTGCATGAACTTTTAAGACAAATACAAGGCCCCACAAAAATTAAGGTTTTCCCATCTAATTTCCAGGGAATCCTTTGTTGCAAGGATGAGAAGCCCTTAAAAGTACACAGACAACTCCAAAGATTCAAGACAGTTCATTTGGGCTGAGCCAGCCCACTGGGCAGACTGACCTTCAAGAAAGGCCCACCCATGACATACACCAGATGGCTCTCCAAGAATCTCTCCAGTCCTCAGTGTCCCTAAGGTACTGGACAGAGCTAGGAAAGCAAACCCATTTGCTTCTTCCTGCAGAAAACCCCTTGAGGTCAAGACCCCACAATCAGACCCCACAATCCTGAGGATGGAGTGGCTCACCCTCAGTCAACAGGCCAGACTTAAGGTGGTATAATGTCTTAACCAAGGGTGTGGGCCTCCAGGTATGACTCCCAACTCAGTGCTCGTTTAATAACCAATCTTTTTTTTTTTTAACAGAAGCAATAAAAATTTTATTATACTTTAGGTTTTAGGGTACATGTGCACAATGTGCAGGTTTGTTACATATGTATCCATGTGCCATGTTGATTTCCTGCACCCATTAACTCATCATTTAGCATTAGGTATATCTCCTAATGCTGTCCCTCCCCCCTCCCCCCACCCCACAACAGTCCCCGGAGTGTGATGTTCCCCTTCCTGTGTCCATGAGTTCTCATTGTTCAATTCCCACCTATGAGTGAGAACATGCGGTGTTTGATTTTTGTCCTTGCGATAGTTTACTGAGAATGATGTTTTCCAGTTTCATCCATGTCCCTACAAAGGACACGAACTCATCATTTTTTATGGCTGCATAGTATTCCATGGTGTATATGTGCCACATTTTCTTAATCCAGTCTATCGTTGTTGGACATTTGGGTTGGTTCCAACTCTTTGCTATTGTGAATAGTGCTGCAATAAACATACGTGTACATGTGTCTTTATAGCAGCATGATTTATAGTCCTTTGGGTATATACCCAGTAATGGGATGGCTGGGTCAAATGGTATTTCTAGTTCTAGATCCCTGAGGAATCGCCACACTGACTTCCACAATGGTTGAACTAGTTTACAGTACCACCAACAGTGTAAAAGTGTTCCTATTTCTCCACTTCCTCTCCAGCAACTGTTGTTTCCTGATTTTTTAATGATGGCCATTCTAACTGGTGTGAGATGGTATCTCACTGTGGTTTTGATTTGCATTTCTCTGATGGCCAGTGATGATGAGCATTTCTTCATGCTCCCATTCACAATTGCTTCAAAGAGAATAAAATACCTAGGAATCCATCTTACAAGGGATGTGAAGGACCTCTTCAAGGAGAACTACAAACCACTGCTCAATGAAATAAAAGAGGATACAAACAAATGGAAGAACATTCCATGCTCATGGGTTGGAAGAAACAATATCGTGAAAATGGCCATACTGCCCAAAGTAATTTATAGATTCAATGTCATCCCCATCAAGCTACCAATGACTTTCTTCACAGAATTGGAAAAAACTACTTTAAAGTTCATATGGAACCAAAAAAGAGCCCGCATCGCCAAGTCAATCCTAAGCCAAAAGAACAAAGCTGAAGGCATCACGCCACCTGACTTCAAACTATACTACAAGGCTACAGTAACCAAAACAGCATGGTACTGGTACCAAAACAGAGATATAGATCAATGGAACAGAACAGAGCCCTCAGAAATGATGCTGCATATCTACAACTATCTGATCTTTGACAAACCTGACAAAAACAAGAAATGGGGAAAGGATTTCCTATTTAATAAATGGTGCTGGTAAAACTGGCTAGCCATATGTAGAAAGCTGAAACTGGATCCCTTCCTTACACCTTATACAAAAATTAATTCAAGATGGATTAAGGACTTAAATGTTAGACCTAAAACCATTAAAATCCTACAAGAAAACCTAGGCAATACCATTCAGGACATAGGCATGGGCAAGGACTTCATGTCTAAAACACCAAAAGCAATGGCAACAAAAGCCAAAATTGACAAATGGGATCTAATTAAACTAAAGAGCTTCTGCACAACAAAAGAAACTACCATCAGAGTGAACAGGCAACCTACAGAATGGGAGAAAATTTTTGAAACCTACTCATCTGACAAAGGGCTAATATCCAGAATCTACAATGAACTCAAACAAATTTACAAGAAAAAAACAAACAACCGCATCAAAAAGTGGGCAAAGGACATGAACAGACACTTCTCAAAAGAAGACAGATATGCAGCCAAATAACCAATCTTTGTTAATTCTCCTTAAGAGGGGTTCCTGGCAAGTCAGTTCTCCCTCAGGCCTTCCGTTTCCTCACCTACAAGGTGAGAGGGCTGGACCAGATGGAAATTCGGGGGGTAAGGGGATGTCAGCGCGCAGCCCAACCCGCCCACGGGCCCCTAGAGCCTCCATCCAAGTTCCCACCACTCACCCGCCCCACAAATCCTGCCCAAGGTGAGGGCTGCTCCCCGGGTCCTCCAGCTGCCGCAAAAGCGAGTGCAGGAGGGAGGGAAAGCCTCCAAAGGGGCTACGCGGGCTCAAGGATGCAACTGGGCCAGGAGTGAACTGGGGCCAGGAGGGAGGTGTTCGGGCCGCTCCTGGAACCCAGCCCGGGTCCCCGACCCCCTTACCTCCAGGGTCGGTATCTCCTGCTGGGTGAGGTCCTTGGACACAGCGCACTTGGTGCGCAGCCCGCGCAGGCTGCCCATGGAGATGCCGATGAGCTTCTGGAGCTGCCCGCACTGCTACAGCGCCGGGCTGGCCGAGGCCCCTGAGCCTCCCTCCGTGGCCGCCGCTTCATCCCCGCCACCGCCCTCCTTCTACTCTCCCATTGCCGCCCCTCGCTGTGCCGCTCTATGCAGGCAGCAGCGGCCGAGGCAGGGAGCCCGGGGCGGGGGCGCCTAGGGGAGGAACCCGGGAGCTGGGAGAGCTGGAGCAGGAGCGCCCCTCGGCGCTGCCCGAGCCAGGATGCTGGTAGAGTTGGCAGCCAAGTCTGCCGCTCCCGCCCTCAGAGCCGCGGCGCCGGGGGCAAAAAGCCGCGGCGGGGGGACAAGCCGCGAGAGCGGGAGGCAAAAAGCCAGGAAAAGCGGCGGCGGCGGAGTCAAAAAGCCGCTGCGGTGAGGGGGGCAAAAAGCCGGGAAAAGCCGCAGCGGTGGGGGGCGAATAGTCGCGAAAAGTCACGGCAGCCAAAATCCCCGGCGGCGGGGGCAAAAAGCTGCGGCAGCGGGGGCAAAAAGCCGCGGCGGGAAAAAGCCGCGGCTGTAGGGGGGCAAAAAGCCGTGGGGGCGGGGGCAAAATAGTGGAAATGGGGTAGAAGGCCCGCACAGCTTGGCATTGCTGGAGTGTGATGTGGAAGGAAAAGTTCAGTCCAAGACAAAAAAAGATGGAAGTAGGCTTGACTCAGTGCAGCTAAGAACCCAGATATTATCTTGAGGGTATTAACTAATAAGCAGTTTAAATCAGAATGGCACATTCTGATTTGTTTTTTGTATGTTCACGTTTGGCAGGCATAGATACTATTTGAAGAGAGGAAAGTCAGTAGATAAAGGTGACAAACTTAAATATGTCCCAAGTCTAGAAACAAGAGACTAAGGGGATAACGACCTTTCAAAATCAAATGCAAGATTTGAAAACTGATTGGCTGGGGGATGAGGAAAAGGCAGGTCTTGAAGGTCAATCCTGTTTTGCTTTAAGTTGTTAGGGGGTGGTTTTATCACATATTGTAGAATATGTCATTTCGGTTTTGAACATCTTGAGTTAAATTGTCCTAACATATTTTATGAATTTGATTTTCTTCCCTGTGAAGCTAATATTTCAAAAACTTAAAGAGTATAGATTTTCAACTTGTATGCAATTTATTAAATTATCTCTAGACTGCTGGTTTCAGGAGGAGGCTCATGAATATTCTATTTGCAGAGAATATATCAGGAGTTAACAACAGCTTCAATATTTGTGGACAACCAGTTAACTGAGCCACCTCCTAGTGTATTTACTTGGGAAATCTTAGCTGAAGATATTCAATAATGAACCAACAGTGGCTACAAAATTCAATATTTAAGTATATTTCATTGTAATTAATTTGAATTTCAGTAGCCATATACAGCTAATATTTACTACATTGGACAATACAATTAAGAGGAAAAAATTAATAACCATCTCTAATACCACATGCCAAAATCCTCATAAATTTATTCTAGCTAAAGCAGTTCATCACAAGCAGCAGTTGAAAGCACCAACTAAACCAGCTGTGGTTAATTCATTGTTCTCTCAGAACCATCTCTTCTCTGAACAAAACAAGTAGAAGAGTTAATTGTGAATGCAATTAACATTCATTCATTTTCCTTGCCATCAAACACTAAAAACCCAGCAGCAGGATTCTGGAATCCTATGTGAGGGAAAAACACTCAGAACCCAACAGCAGGGTTCTGGAATCCTATGTGAGGGACAAACACTCCGAACCCAGCAGCAGTGTTCTGCAATCCCAAGTAAAGGAAAAACACTCAGAACCCAGTATCAGTGTTCTGCAATCCTAAATGAGGGACAAACACTGAGAACGGAGCAGCAGTGTTCTAGAATCGTTTGTGAGGGACAGACACTCAGAACCCAGAAGGAGTGTTCTAGAATCCTTTGTGAGGGAAAAAACATTAAGAACATCATTGCAGTGTTCTGAAATAGTATGTGAGGAACAAACACTCTGAACCAAGCAGCAGTGTTTTGGAATCCCATGTGAGGGACAAACACTGAGAACCAAGCAGCAGGGTTCTGGAATCCCATGTGAGGGACAAACACTGAGAACCAAGCAGCAGGGTTCTGGAATCCCATGTGAGGGAAAACCACTCAGAACCCAGCAGCAGTGTTGTGGAATCCTTTGTGAGTGACAAATATTCAGAACACTGAGACTCTGTTCTGGAATCCTATCTGAGAGACATTCAGACACTCTTAGAATTGTTCTGTAATCTTTATGAGGGACAAACATGCAGAACCCAGCAGCAGTGTTGTGGAATCCTTTGTGAGTGACAAATATTCAGAACACTGAGACTCTGTTCTGGAATCCTATCTGAGAGACATTCAGACACTCTTAGAATTGTTCTGTAATCTTTATGAGGGACAAACATGCAGAACCCAGCAGCAGTGTTCTTGAATCCTTTGTGAGGGACAAACACTCAGAACCCAACAGCACTGTTCTGGAATCCTAATTGAGGGACAAACCCTCAGTACCCTGTAGCAGTGTTCAGGAATCCTATGTGAGGGACAAACACTCAAAACCCAGCAGCAGAGCTCTGGAATCCTTTTTGACGGGGCAAACCCTCAGAACCCAGCTGCAGTGTTCTAGAATCCTTTGTAAGCGGCAAACACTCAGAACCCAGCTTCAGTGTTCTAGAATCCTTTGTGAGGGAGAAAAACTCAGAACTCAGCTGCAGAGTTCTGTAATCCTCTGTGAGGGACAAACACTCAATACCCAGCTGCAGTGCTCTGGAATCCTATGTCAGAGACAAACACTCAGAATACAGTAGCTGTGTTCTGGAATCCTATGTGAGTGACAAACACTCAGAATACAGTAGCTGTGTTCTGGAATCCTATGTGAGGGACAAACACTCAGAACCTAGCAGCAATATTGCAGAATCCTTAGAGACAAACCCTCAGAAACTGGCAGCGGTGTTCTAGAAACTTTTCTGAGGGACAAAATTTAAGAAACTCGTAGCAGTGTTGTGGAATCGTATGTGAGGGACAAACAGTCTGAACCCAGCAGCAGTGTTCTGGAATCCTATTTGAGGGACAAACACTCAGAACCCAGCAGTAGGGTTCTGGGATCCTATGTGAGGGACAAAAATTCAGAACCCAGCAGCAGTGTTCTATAATTATTTGTGACGGACACAGATTCAGATGGTTGTAGCAGTGTTCTGGTATCCTATGTGAGACGCAAACCCTCAGAACCCAGCAGCAGTGTTCTGGGATCCTATCGGAGGGACAAAGATTCAGACCCTCGTAGAAGTCTTCAGGAATCCTATGTGAGGGACAAACACTCAGAACCCAGCCACTCTGTCCTGGAATCCTCTATGTGGGACAAACATTGAGACCCTCATAGAAGTGTTCTGGAATCCTTTGTGAGGGACAAACACTCAGAACCCAGCAGCAGTGCTCTGGAATCCTATGTGAGAGACAAACACTCAGAACCCAGCAGCAGTGTTCTAGAATAATTTGAGACGGACAAACACTCAGAAACCAGCAGCAGTGTTCTAGAATACTTTGTGACGGACAAACATTCACAACGTCGTAGCAGTATTCTGGAATCCTATGTGAGGGAGAAACACTAAGAACCAACCATCAGTGTTGTAGAATCCTATGTGAGGGACAAACTCTCAGAACCCAGCAACAGTCAGTAGATAGAGGTAACAAACTTAACTATGTGCCAAGTCTAGAAACAAGAGACTAGGGGGATAACGACCTTTCATAATAAAATGCAAGATTTGAAAACTGATTGTCTGGAGGCTGAGGAAAAGGCAGGTTTTTAAGGTCAATCCCTGTTTTTCTTTAAGTTTTTAGGGGGTGGTTTTATCACATATTGTAGAATATATCATTTCAGTTTTGAACATCTTGAATTAAATTGTCCTAACATATCTTATGAATTTGATTTTCTTCCCTGGGAAGCTAATATTTCAAAAACTTAAAAAGTATAGATTTCCACCTTGTATCCAATTTATAAAATTATCTCTAGGCTGCTGGTTTCAGGAGGAGGCTCATGAATATTCTATTTGCAGAGAATATATCAGGTGTTAACAATAGCTTCAATATTTGTGGACAAGCAGTTGACTAAGCCACCTCTTAGTGTCTTTAGCTGGGAAATCTTAGCTGAAGATATTGAATAATGAACCAACAGTGACTAAAATATTCAATATTTAAGTATATTTCATTGTAATTAATTTGAATTTAAGTAGCCATATACAGCTAGTATTTACTACATTGAACAATGCAAATAAGAGGAAAAAATTAATAACCATCTCTAATAAGACATGCCAAAATCCTCATAAATTTATTCTAGCTAAAGGAGTTCATCAGAAGCAGCAATTGAAAGCATGAACTAAACCAGCTGGGGTTAATTCACTGTCGTTCTCTCGGAACCATCTCTTCTCTGAACAAAACAAGTAGAAGATTTAATTGTGAATCTTCATTTTCCTTGACTATTTTAAGGTTTTGATGTTGTCACTAATTTGTGACATCCCTCCTGTGGTGTGATATTTCGTTTTACTTGCTTTTTGTTAGGAAAATAATGCTTCAGCTCTTAATTTAAAATTATGTTTCTCCCTCCTAGGTTGAGTGAACTTAGAATGCATTCTCTGACATATCCAAGTTTTTGTTAATATGAATTTGGGGAAAAAAGCATACTTAATTAGCTAAGACTTCTTATTCTAGGCTTGACCCTGTGTTCAACATCTTTTGAATTTGTAGCTTCATAGGCTGCTCCCTGGCACTGGTTAGTGATCTGGAAGCTATATTAACGTTAGGGGAGGTGGTGTATGAACATTAGAGGTATCCTTGCAAGGAAAGACTTGTCTTATCTCAATACATCCTTTTTTGAACACAAGACAGTCAAAGTTTGAGTCTTCTAAAATCTTCCTATTTCCAAGTTGCGGAGTACAGAGTACCATTGATTCCTAAACAAAGATCGAATTTTTGACTCAGAGACATAGCAAGATAGTGAATCACCATTATAATTTAACAATCTTCAATATAATATTATCTCTCTGATATTTAGATTTTGCCCAATTATTAAGATATTTGGGTGTTTCATTAAGAATGGAAGACTCTAGTCTCTTGAGCAGAGACTATAAAGGCCTCAGATGATCATTCATAATTTTATGCTCTTTTCTTTAACATCTTCAACACAATTGGAAGCAGCCAATATTCCCCAGAGTTGTGTTTTTTAAGCCAAATGTATGGTTCAGTGGTAGATAACTGGGCTGATCCAAGCTGTTTTCAGTAAACACTTCATTTCAGGTGACCTATTTCATATTAAATAATCTCTAGATCCTGTCTTCAAAACTAACTAGATCAGATAACCTACCCTAGATTTTCACCTTTTAGGGTCTGTTAGCTGCGGTCACTTTTGTGAATATGATTGCAATGAAAAGATAGAGTTGTAGATGGGGAAAATATTTTGACTAATTTAAGCATAGTGGTATATAATATAAGAATTTAAGTTACACACATTTTAAAGTTATAATGGAGTCTCTTGACTGGGCTTTAAAAAAAATAGCGTTTAGGCTAAAAAGGGAACCGCTACCTCTCCTAAAATCAGAAAGATATTACAGTAATTTTCCATTTTCTAGAATTACCAGGAAGCACCTTTCTGATGATTTAATTTTGCTCTTGGGAGTGTGAGCCTGTGTAGTCATGGAACCATCAATTAGAATGATGACTTTCTGATCCCAAAGTCATTCGTTCTGAAAACGATATTTTTCATAAATTTGAAAGTGAGAAGTTTTGATCTTGGCATTCCCAAGTAACTCTCTTAATAAGAGGCATCAGGGTGTTTCAGTGACAGCTGTCACCTTCCAGTGCTGAGAGTCATCTTTGAGTTCTCCATTTCACTCCCTACACTCCAATTTAGCTGCAGTTCTCTTGGCCAGTCCTATGAAATACATCCATGGCCTAACGTCTTCTCACCACTAATACCACTCATACTAACAGCATTCTCACCTAATCACTACGTTTTTTCTCTGGATTACAATAACCTCCCAATTTGTTTGCTCACATAACCTATTTATTCTACACAGTGCACCAGATACACCCCTTCGAAATGCAAACGCAATTATGTAATTCTCTGGTGAAATTATCTCATATATACCTATCACATTTAAAATCAATTCAAAATAATCCCATGATTATCAAAACCCTACATGCTCTTTCACAGCATGGTTTAGTTCCAAGATATATCTTCAACTTTTTTTTCACTGTACTGAATTGGTGACTAATAGTCATATTTTTGTTTTTGCTCAAAAAGTCTTGACTTGTAAATTTTTCAGTTTCTCCTTTATCCACAGTTAAGTCTTTCCTCATAAGGCTAATTGCTTGCTTCCCTGAGCAAGCAATCTGCTCTCAAAGATACCCTTCATTTTCTACCTAATATTAATAACTTTAATCATTCATGATTCCATTACTATGCTCTATAGTGTATACAATTTCTGTTCTTTGTCATGTTATTAACTAAATTATTTATTTGTTTCAGGAATGTATTCCAAAAATATTGTACACATAAAAATTATGCTATTTTTATTTCTGTATTCTCAGCTGCCCAATAACAGTTTGAGGATTAACATATTTGTTAAATGGACAAATACATTCTTTCACAAATATTAGTTTAATAATTTTATATTAAACTCCCTATATACTTACAATATGAATTAGATAATTCAGAATCAACATTACATTGGAAAAAACTAAACAATTTGTTATAAAACATCCTTAAAAGCATCAGAAAGTTAATACAGCAATGAAGAATTATGGGACCAAATTAAGAATGGTATGGAACCCTGCTTGTGAGGCTTATATTTGGGTTATCTCTTTACTTAGAGTGACTGTAAATCTCCAAAGAGAACTAAAGGGAGAAATAACCATATGTACTAACATGGTACGGGTATTTAAACATCCCTTCGTTATTGAGAAAATTGAAAGAAAAGAAAAAACAGAAAGGGAGAAAGAGAAACAGAGCAAAAGGGATAATGAAGGAGAGAAAGAAGAAGAGAAAGGAAGAGGAAGAAAAGTAAAAAGGAGGAGGAGGGAGAGAGAGGAAGAAAGAAATGTGAAAAGAAAGAATGGTAAAGTTTTTAACAACATAATTTATCCTTCTAGAATATGATGTTGGTCTATTTGATGATGTCCCACAAATTCCTTAGCCTCTGCTCATTTTTTATTTGTTATTCTTTCTGTTTCTCAGAGTCAATATTTTCCATTGTCTTATCTTCAAGCTCATGACTTCTTCTGTGTGTGCAAATATACTCTTAAATCCCTCTGGTGATTTTTTAATTTTTATCATTGTAGTTTCCAACTCCAGAATTTCTGTTATCTCTTTGTTGATATTCCTACTTTTTAATATTTTTTCTGATTCCTTTATTTCTTTGTTTATGTTTTCCTTTTGACATTTGAGTATAATTAAGAGAGTTGTTTTAAAGTTTTGTCTAGTAAGTTTGATGTCTGGGTTTCCTTAGAGATATTTTCTGTCAATTTAATTTGTTCCTTTGAATGAGCCATTCTTTCCCATTCTTTGTATGCCTTGTAACGTTTTTTGAAAACTGAACATTATAATAATTATAATTACTATGTGGTTACTCTGTAAATCAGACCTCCACCCCACAAACACACTAATGTTTTGTGGTTTTAAATTTTATTTACTTATTATAATGTTAAGGATTTTTTTTTCAGTGAAATTTTCCAAAGTGATTTACAAAACTTTGCTTTATAAGGTGTGGTCACTGGAGTCTTTTTGTTTCCTTAACAAATGTTCAGCTAATGTTTTGACAGTGATTTTCTTGTATGTCAGGAACTAAGCAAACAGGCAAATACAACAAAAACAAAAAGAAGAACAAGCAATCATTATCCAGCAAAATATGTCTCTGGGCCATGCAGACTGGCTTTGTGCTGGGTTCTTTAAAGCTGGCACAAAGTGTGTGTTCACTCTTGCACTGAGTGAAGTTCAAGTTCACTCTTGCACAGAGCTTGCACTAGGGGAGGGATCAGCCAAGGTAAAAGTGTAGGGTCTTCTTATGACATTTGTCAGTATGTGGCTTAACCTACATGTGACTACATGTGACTTTCTAGACTCTCCCATGTACGTGAATGATTTTGAATGTCTTAGTTTTGCAAATACTCTTCTCCGGCTTTTCTTCCTGTGCTGAAGGTGATCTACTATATGTGTAAACTCTAATTTTTGCACTAAGCTTCTGTAGTTTGTTAGGTCTCCTTGCAGAGTTTCTTAATATTGTCCATTCCTTATCTGTTCTGTATTCTAGCAACACAGAAAAAAAGCCTTTCATTAGTCCTTTAGGTATCCCCCAGACCAGTCAGAACAGACACATAATAATTTGCAGATAACATCTCCTCTTGTTCCTTTGGACCATGGACCAGGGTTCCTCACTGGGAACGTGGGCTTCTGACACTTCAACACTGCCAATTTGCTGGGGCAAAGGCAAGTTAAAAATGTCATAAAGTTTTCAAGTTGTCTTTTTCTTGAGTCTGCTTTCACTTGGTTGTTGTAATCTTTTGACCATTTTCCAGAGTTTTGGCAAAGTTTATTCTGACAGTTTCCTTAGTTGTGTGATGTTTCTTGGGGAAATGAAAGATTGCAGCTGTCTCCACTGCCATTTTGCTGATGTTCCTCTTTCGTCAATTTTTGCTTCATGTTATTATGCTTTGTTATTAGTTCATGTATTAGTTTTCGAGGGCTGCCATAACCAAGTAACACAAACTGGGTGCCTTGAACAACATCAATTTATAGTCTTATAGTCCTGGAAGCTAAAAGTCTGAGACTGAGGTGTCAGCAGGGATGGTCCCTTCAAGGGCTATGAGAGAAAGTCTGTTCTGTGCCTTGTTTCTAGCTTCTGGTGGTTTAGTGGCAGTCTTTGGCATTCCTTGGCTAATCTCTGCTCTCATAATCACATGGTACTCTCCCTGTGTGTATGTCTCCTTCTACTCAAATTTCTTCTTTTTATGAGGACATCACTCATATTGAATTAAGGTTCATCTGATTTTATCTTAACTTGATCACCTGCAAAAAACCTATTTCCTAATGAGGTCATATTCAGTGGTTAGGATTTCAGCATCTATATAGAGGAAACAATTTAGCTCATATCTGTGCATACATGATTGTAATAGCTATGTCTTCCTAAAGCATTAACCCTCTTTTACTACAATATAAATTTTTAAAATCCTATTCACATTTTTAATAGTCTATATTGTGTGTTATGAGTATAATGAGTTCAGTGTTCTTATGATTGCGCTTTGCATGATATTTTGTCATCTTTTTACTTTCAATCCATTACTATCCTTGCATCTCAGTGTATATTGGGATCTCTTGTTTTAATCCAGCCTGACAATCTCTGCCTCTTGATTGGATTTTAATCTGCTCACATTTAATATTATAGTTGGTATAATTCTATTTATGTCTGTCATTTTACCATTTGTTTTGTATATTTCTCAAATATTTTTCTTTAGTGATTTATTTTGCAATGAATGAATATTTTCTAAAATAGGGAACTTTAGATTACTAATGAATTATTTTACTATATATTTTTGAGAAATTTGTTGTTGTTGTAAGTTTACCATATAGGTATATGGAAAATTAATTATTCAAATCATCTTCCAGTTTATACTAGTAAAATTTTAGTAATACATAGAAACATCATTCCTACACAAATCTCTTTTATTTCCTCCATTTTAAAGTATTATCACTTTACACATTACATCTATTAAAGTTACAAAGCCAACAATACATTTTAGTAATTATTACTTTACCATCTATAGTGATTACCTTATCACAATACATTTTTCTTCCAACTACCTCCTTTTTGACATTACTGGAAAATATGTTATAGACATATTACATTTCTACGTGTCAAATACTCAGCAATACATTATGCACATATTATTATTATGATTATCATTGAGACGGAGTCTCCCTCTGTCGCCCAGGCTGGAGTGCAGTGGCACAATCTCCGCTCACTGCAAGCTGCATCTCCCGGCTTCTTGTCATTCTTCTGCTTCAGCCTCCCGAGTAGCTGGGACTACAGGCACCCGCCATCACGCCCAGCTAATTTTTTGTATTTTTAGTAGAGACAGAGCTTCACTGTGTTAGCAGGATTGTCTCGATCTCCTGGCCTCGCAATACGCCCGCCTCGGCCTCCCAAAGTGCTGAGATTACAGGCGTGAGACATCGTGCCCGGCCATTATACACATATTATTTTATAAACAATTTATGACAAAGAGAAAACATGAATTTCTACTGTCTTTTATAATGCTAATATTACCTATACCTGTGCTTTTGTAAAAATGTGGATTCAAATGACTGTCTTCTGTAACTTACTTTTAGCCTTAGGAATTTATTTTAGTGTTTTTTTTTTCATATGTAAGGTCTGCCAGCAACAACTACAGTTAATATTTCTGTTTATCTGGGTAAGTTTTTATGTTATCTTCATTTTTGAAAAATAATTGCTGGATAAGGAATTGGTGGCTGACAGTTTTTTTTCCTTTGCATCTTTTGAATATATTATTCTACTGCCTCTTGCCTTCCATTGTTTCTGTTAAGTCATCTTTTAATCTTACAAAACATATGTGCCCAAAAAATAAACTTGTGCATGAATATTTATAGCAGTAATATTCATACAGTCAAAAAGTGGAAACAATCCACATGCTTGTTGACTCAAAATTGGACACGCAATTTTCAGCTATAACAAAGAATGAAGTTCTTATACATGGTACAATATGGGTGAAATTTGAAAGCATTATGTTAAGTGCACAAAAGGACAAATATTACTTGATTTTATTCACATGAAACATCAGGAATTGGCAAATTAATTGGGATATAAATCAGATTAGTGGCCATTAGGGCTCAGGGAAGCAGAATAAGGTGTCACGACTTTATGCATAATGGGTTTTTAGAAGGGACTTGATGAAATTGTCCTGGAACATTGTGAATATACTAAAAGCAACTGTATTGTATGCTTTAAAATGGTTGTTATTAATTTTATATTATCTGATTTTACCTTAAAAAACAAAAAAAGAGAAAATACCCTTACTCTATACATAATAAACTCCAGATGTGCTACAAATTTATATGTGAAATCCAAAATGCTATAATATTTAAGGAAGCGCTAAGTAGAATAACACTAAAATTTAACAAAATGAAATATTTCCTTAAAAAAGAAAAAAAGCACAGTAATTAAACAGGGAAATATAGTTAATATTTTTCTCTCAATTAAGCATGCCATTAACTGAGGAAAAAATCAAGCTGCAATATGTAAACTACATTTTCTAAAACCATAAAGAAAATAAGAAATGAAAAGGGATTTGGGAAAAAAATCCAAAGGTACATTCAACTACACAAAAAAAGCTTAGTCTCATTAATCATTATGAAAATGCAAATTGTAATGCAAATAAGATAAAACCACAATTCAAAGAGAATGCCTAAAATTTCAACCCCCCAAAAATTCTGGGTTTTGGAGAGCTGGGATGGAATAGGGCTCCTAACCTTACAACAATGAAAGAACCAAACAAACTTCAAAGTCTTGACTTTATTTTTATAGCAACCAGGTTGCCAAGAACTGAGTCAAAATGTGAGGGAAAACAAGCACCTGCAAGGAGAAAGAGGACAGATGCACTTACAAAAGACAGATGCAAATAGACACCACTATGACAAGTAAAGCTGGAATAATCAATAAATTCCTAAAGACAAAGTGGGGCTGGTCAGATTGGGAGACCGCTGACAGCTGCAGAAGTTGGGAAAGATCCATCATCTTGAAAACATTTTCCCCACAAACCCACTGTGATCTCTCAAGCAAATGGTAAGGAATCCAAGATAGTCTGTGTATGATACAGATCAGGGAGTGCAGAACACTTGGGAGGTGAACAGGTCTTGGGGGCCGAGCCCTTATGAATACGATTAGTGCCTTTATAAAAGAAGCTCAATGGAGTCCTTGTGTGCCTTCCACTATGTGAGGACATAGAAAGAAGGCACCATCTATGAACCATGAAATGGGCTCTCATCAACACTGAATTTGTGAGCATCTTCACCGGAGATCTTACAGCCTCAAGAAGTGTGAAAAAAGAAATATCTGTTGCTTTTTAGTCACCCAGTTCATGTTATTTTCTTATAAGAGCCCAAATAGACCAAGATATTCCACATAATATGTAGGGGAAGGCAACACAAACTGCCACAGTTAGAATACTCCTGATGCTGGGAGTATGAAAACAGGAAAAGCAAAACAAAACTGCTCTTGAAGGTGAAGGAGGAATATCACTGAGCTCACCAACACAGCCAGGAAAAGAACAGAAGTGTGAGAAGGCTACATTCCTGAGACCCTGGGAAAAAGTACCCGCATAAGACTGAGATGAAATTACCTATCCTTGTTACAATTGAAATCCCAAAAAGAGGAAAAAATAATGGAGCAAAAGAAATATTTTTCAAAATAACTGCCAAAAATATTCTAAAAGAAGTGACAGAAAATCAAACTTCAGATATAGGAAACTCAGAGAATGTCAAATAGAACAAAAATAAATAAGAATTACATCTTGAAAAAATCTTTAAAAAATCAACTCTAAATTTTATATCTTGCTCCAAATATATAGAGACATAAATAGGTTATAATCAAGATATAGAGAAAGTCACATCATAGAAACACTAAAATAAAGCTGTGGAAGGACTACATTGATATTACACGCAACAGAGTTCAGAACAAGAAAAAGTATCAGAGATGAGAGATAATATATAATATAATCATCAATTCTCAAGATGTAAACATCCTACTAATTATGGTATGCAGCTGACAACAGAACCTCCAAATACATGAGGTAAAACATGAAAGAAATCAAAGGTGAACTAGAAAAATCCAAAATTATATTTGCAGACTTCAACACTTTTGTCTTAGTAATGGACAAACTAGGCACAAACTCAGTAATCTTATGGAAGATAAGAACAACAATATCACCAACAAGACATCCAATCTTCAACAGCAGATACTCCTTCCTTTCAAGTGAAAAAAAACCAGTATGGCATATTCTCTAACAAACCCAGAATTTCTAATAGTGGCGGTCTTCCTTCCTTCTTTCCAGCTTCCTTTCTCTTCTCTTCCCTTCCCTTGCATTCTTCCTTCCTTTCTTCTTTTCCTCTTTCCTTTATTTTCTTTTTTCTTTTCTTTTCTTTCTTTTTTCTCCTTCCTTCCTTCTTTCCTTCCTTCTTTCTTTCCTCTTATTCTTCCTTCCATTCTCCCTCCCTTCCTTTCTCCCTCCCTTCTTTTCTTCCTTCTTTTCTCTTATTCTTTCTTTCTCACTTTCTTGCTTTCTTTCCTTTTTTCCCCTTCCTCCCACCCTTCTTTTCTTCCTTCCTCCCTCCCTTCCTTTCCTCTTTTTTCCTTCCTTCCTTCCTTCTCCTCTTTATTTTCTTTGTTTCTTTGCCTTCCTCCCTTTTACCATTCTCTCTTTCTCCTTTCCTTCCTCCCTTCCTCCTCCCTTTGCTTCTTTCTTTCTTTCTCATTTTCTTTCTCTCATTCTTTCTGTCTTCTTTCTTTCTTTTTTTCTTTCTTGTGTTCTCGCTTTCTTCTTTCTCCCTTCCTGCATTTCTCCCTTCCTCCCTCCCTCCCTTCCTTCCTTCTCTCATTTCCTCCTTCTTTTCTTTCTACTTTCTTTCCTTCTTCCTTCCTTCTTTCCTTCCTTCATTTTTCTTTCTTTCTTTTCTGTCTTTCTCTTTACTAAAATTCATATTATTTAAAAAAAATTAAGAGAGGGAGGCAGAAAACTAAAGAACACTTTAATCTGCAAGTAAATAGATTGTATCTGCTGTAGACAAAAAAATGCCCTCCCAAAAATGTTCATGTCTTAATTCCCAAAGTCTAACATACAAATATGTTAGGTTGCATGGCAGTGGGAAATCAGATTTCAAGTGAAATTAAGGTTGCAATAAAATGATGGAGAGATTATCTTAAAAGAGTGGGCTCAATGAAATCACGAGCTTCCTTATAAGTGAAAGAAGAAGGCAGAAAAAAGACAACCGTGAAGGTGGTGGCATGAGAAATTACTCAACATCACTGACTTTTAAGACACAAGAATGAGGACCCAACGCGGTGGCTCACGCCTAATCCCAGCACTTTGGGAGGCCGGGGTGGGTGGATCACGAGGTCAGGAGATCGAGACCATCCTGGCTAACATGGTGAAACCCCATGTTAAAATACAAAATACAAAAAATTAGCTACTAAAATACTAAAAATACTACTAAAAATACAAAAAATTAGCTGGGCATGGTGGCACGTGCCTGTAGTCCAAGCTACTCAGGAAGCTGAGGCAGGAGAATCGCTTGAACCCGGGAGGCAGAGGTTGCAGTGAGCTGAGATCATGCCACTGCACTCCAGCCTGGGTGACAGAAGGAGACTCCATCTCAAAAAAAAAAAAAAAAAAATAAGAATGAGGTCATGTTCCAAGGAATAAAGGTGGCCTCTGGATGCTGAAAAAGATCAAGTACATAGATTCTGCCACAGAGCCCTCAGAAAGACTGCAGCCCTGCCCAAAACTTGATGTTAGCTCTGTGAGTCTCATTTAAGGCTTCTGAACTCCAGAACTGTAGGATTAACAGTCATTTTACTGTAAGATATGAAGTTTGTGGTAATTGGTTACAGCAGCAAGAGGAAGATTATGTTGTAATTGTATCATGAAAATGAGAACCATAATTTACAACTGCTTTTAATACTGCACTTGGATGTTTGAAATCAGGTACATGGAAATTATCTCTATGTGTATGAGGGCGGATAGCAAATTGATGCCAAAATTATGCAAATGCAAATGCAAATCTTACACTCATTTATATGTAGGTTTAATTTAATCTTTGAAATTAAAATGAAATTAAAGGATTACTATATTTTGATGAAATTAGACTAAAATGAACAATAACAAAATAAGAACTTACTTATATTCTTTATATGGTCAATAAAGAAGTGATAGTGGGAAAAAACAGGAACAAATGAAGGTGATGATTTAGGAAGTTGGAAAGATAGCTTAAACGACAAAATGGTATATAACAAGTGAACACTTAGGCACATTGATTGATGAACTTCAGCTTTTGGCTTGGTGAGAGCATAAAATGAGAGCAGCTGAGGTTTGCAAATTTGTAATCTCCTTGTGGAAAAACAGGGGAAAAGACATCTCACCATAATAAGATTAATCTACTAAAGAGTCAAGACGTGATCCATTTGTCCTTGTAATTCAAAAGCTAATTCAAATACTGATTTGATGTATTGTGTTAACAACCATTGCTGGTTATCATTGCATACCTGGCATTCTCTTTTATCTGATATCTAAAATATTTGGTAATTCCTGGACTTTCTCTTTTCAAACCCAGTACGGTTTAATTTCAATTTAGAACAGTTGTATTTGAGAAATTCTTCCCTCTACTGCATCTGTGAATGGGCACAGCATGGTTACATATATACTGTCGCCCCAGAGAACATTTGTTAAATTAAAGCCAAAGTTTAAAGCAACAGCTTAAACTGACTGGTTTTACTCATTTTTTCCTTCCCAATAGCCACAGCAATGTTGATACCCTCGCACCTTTGAACATAAAGCTTGGTGTAGTCTATTTTTCAGGTGCTGTCATCTATATGATCTCAGTATTTTAAAAATCAGCTTCCATCCCATATGGTGGCTCATGCTTGTAATAAGAGCAGTTTAAGAGGCTGAAATGAGAGGATTATTGAGCCCAGGAGTTCAAGAGCCACCTGGGCGACATAGAAAGACCCAGTCTCTATCAAACGTTAAGAAAAAAAAGGGTGGGCATGGTGATGTGCACCTGTTGTCCTAGCTAGTTGGGAGGCCAAGGTGGAAGGATTGCTTGAGCTTGGGATGTTGAGGCTACAGTGAGCAGTGATCGCACCACTGCACTCTAGCCTGGGCAACAAAGAAAGACCCTATCTCAAAAATATATATATAATGAAAATCAAAATCAGCTCTCATTGATTTCTACATAAATATGCACAGGGGATGTCCATATAGACATAAACAATATATCTGACAATCGGTCCATAAGATCTTCAAAACGTAAAATGCCTAATTGTGTAATTGACTGGTTAGTCTCATTAATGAATATAGATTCAATTCTACTTTCTTGTTCTAGATAAATTATATAATCCAGCTTTTCATTTCACTTATTTACTGATAACAACAAGAAGAATGACAAGATATCTACTTTGCAAAATTACTCTGGCATGAGTAAAGATGAAACAAAGATAGAATTGCATGGAAAACTAGAAAAAAGTATGGTCTTCTGATATTCTGTCATATCATATACTAAAGACCTCATAAAACTCAGATATTTTATCTAAAATTGTTATTTTCATCTTAGGAATGATCAAAGCATGAGACTAGAATTGTATTACAATGAGTCTCACAAGCACATGTGCTAAAAGGGAGGGGAAAACATCATTACTGATATTTTAAACATATGTTTTACTTTCCATAAACATGAACCTCAACTTGATATGATGCAGATTGAAGGAAATCGCCCATAATTCTATATTAAGAAGGCCTGTGATATTTTATGGGAAAAATAAATAGAGAAAATGCTTACAGAAACCCTATTAAGCATTAAGCTTTATGGAGCAAAGACAAATCCAGTGGTGAAAGATACACACTCGAGTTCTGTTTGTTGTCTTGGAACAATACAGTTTAGAGGTGACTGGTGGGTGAGGGGAACATATTCGAGTTCACCAAACAGAAAAGCTGAATGAGGCAATGCCTCTTCCTGACCATATCTCTTACTCAGATAACTATATAATTTATTGTCCAGTAAAGGGTATATTTAAAAATCATATTAAAAGTCATGCAATGAACTTGTCCAGGGAAATCAAGAATTAACAGTCTCACTCTGACAATAATGAATAGGGGGGTTCCCTCAAGATAGACTAGGACATGACCCCACACTGGCAGGTAGTAGTACCAGAAAAGAACCCATGGAAAATCTTTACCTTATGCTTGAGGTAGGGACCATGGTAAAGTCAAATCCAGACATAAAATTCTATCTAAAATATATCAACAATCGAAGAACATATGTGGTGTACAGGCCTAGAATGTCTTTACTGGATCATTGAAATAGTAAGATAAATTCAAAGTTTTATATTGTTTTATTTTCCTACAGTTAGGGCTTGAGGTTTGTCTCTGGAGAGTGGCTGTCAATTGGAGCCTTGCCTTTCTGCGGTTCTGGGCAGGGGGTTGTGGATGCTTAACATGGGCCTTTCACAGGAGACTTCCTTACCCCTGCAGTGGCCAGGTGTGCATCCCACGACCAGGCCTCCCTCTCACAGAACATCTGCTGAGACTAGGAGATGCCTGGTGGCTGTTGCCTGACCTGTGTCCTGCATATTTCTGACCAGAGACACTCTCAGAGACCCTGGCCAGGAGGAGAGTTAGGTTCCAGTGTAGGTCAGATCAGACACATGGAGGCCACAGGACCAAACACGGGAAATCAGAGAAGTAGTTTTATCACTCACAGATCCAGAGAGAAGAGGGTAGCTGACAAGAGGGTTTAGCTGTGTCCCCAGCCAAATCTCATCTTGAATTCCCGCATGTTGTGGGAGGGAACAGGTGGGAGGTAATTGAATCATGGGGGCCGGTCTTTCCCATGCTGTTCTTCTGATAGTGAATAAGTCTCACAAGATCTGATGGTTTTATAAAGTGGAGTTTCCCTGCACAATCTCTCTTGTCTGCTGCCACGTGAGATGTGCCTTTCACTTTCCGCTATGATTGTGAGGCCTACCCAGCCACGTGGAACTGTGCATCTATTAAACCTCTTTCTTCTGGAAATTACCCAGTCTCAGGCATGTCTTTACCAGCGTGTGAAAGTGGACTAATACAGTAGCACACCTCATAGGGTTGAACAAAATGGGGAAGATGAGTGGGGAGCAAGAGAGAGAAAAGGGGTCTGTGGGACTCCAGCCTTTATTGGGCCCAGAACATTACCCAAATTAGTTTTCCACGGGGCTCTAGCCGGTGGGGTGAGTGCCAGCAGGCACATTTCTTGGCTCCCGCTGCAACTTAGCAGGTCACTCTGGCATGTGGGGGCTGTCCATGTGGGCTGTGAGGTCTGTGGGGTGAGTCATGTAGGTTGTATCCAACGGTTCCATAGCAGGTAGTCACCAGGGGGAGGCAACTGTGTAGGGTCAATATCTAGACCAGCCACACTGAGGAAATGTGAGGGTTAAAACCGGAAATTGTCAAGGGACTCTGAACCCAGCTACCAGACGAGAGAGTTCAACTTACGTTCAATGTGAATGCCATGGCAATATTAAAATGTAAGAATTTGCTCCATACGTGCTTGAGGTAAATAGGAGAAACCTAGAATTTATGTAAACAGTGAGAAGATTGGATGCGTTTTCCATCACATATTTTAATACTAGCAGCATATTATATATGTCAGTCCATCAGTCATTCAGAATTACATCTTATGAAAATTTTTTGCACCATCAGTAAAAAGACAAGGGTAGAAGACATTTTTAGCCCTATAAACACTAGTAAATTAAAAACAGAAGGACCTACGTGTCCTAATATATCTATGTTGTGAAAGGCTGCCTTGTGAAATACAGGATTTCTTAAACATATTTTAAAAATCATAGGTGTCAATATTTTTTAGAAATCCATTTAAATTTTCTCTTGCTATTTTACAATGCCTACTTATTTATTTAGTGGTTCTGCTGATTTTGATGTATATCCTAAACTTTAAATTTTCTTTAAAGTATGCTTTATACAACTTTATGTAACATGTTTCAGTATCTTCACATTCTCTCCCTGTCCTTTTGTTTTGTTCTTATATGGTGGCCTTGCGTCTTTTCTCTGGCTTTTCAAACCTAGTAAGACTAAGACACTAAAGTAACTTTGCCTGTGGTTTGGTAATGCCTTCTAAAGCACATCCTAAGCTCTTGTGCATACAGGGGTCTCCTTTGAGCTCTATACTTTTGAGATCCCATATACATAAATTCCATTACTACAAATCAATACCGCTCAGTTTTAGTTACTAAGTTTCAAAATGTCTTCTAATAGCAAGTCAGTTTAGTGCACTCTTGCTTCTTTCTTTACTGTTGGTATACATGTATATTCCTTTAAATGAATGTTGGAATTTATTTGAAAATTTTAAATTATACTAATGAAACTGTACATTGTTGTGAATTGATAGGTGAATTTGGAAAGAATTTTTCTTCATGATACTAAATCCTTTTTATCCAAGAATCATATGTGCCTTTATATTTATTCCAGTCTATATTTATATAACTGAGTAAATATATAGAAATACAGATACATAGAGCTGTAGTTTTAGATAGATACAAATATAGGTATAACATGTTAAATCTTTATCTATCCCATATAACATATATACATGCTATATGTGTGTGTATATATATATGTTTGTGTTATTAAAGAGCTCCCTTAAAATTTTTCTATTTCCTATATAATTTTAGATTGAGCTTCAATTTTCCTTGTATAAAAAGCAAATATTTATACTAGTTTTAATACTGATGTTTAGACATTCTATCTTATTTTAGCATTGAATATTTTCACAATTATTATAAATATTATCTAATATTAACAATGTAACTGTTAAAAATATTCAAAATTTTACCTTTGAATTATTTTATTGTTGAATTTATTATTATTTTTTAATTACACTTTAGGTTTTAGGGTACATGTGCACAATCTGCAGGTTTGTTACATATGTATCCATGTGCCATGTTGATTTCCTGCACCCATTAACTCGTCATTTAGCATTAGGTATATCTCCTAATGCTGTCCCTCCCCCCTCCCCGCACCCCACAACAGTCCCCGGAGTGTGATGTTCCCCTTCCTGTGTCCATGAGTTCTCATTGTTCAATTCCCACCTATGAGTGAGAACATGCGGTGTTTGGTTTTTTGTCCTTGTGATAGTTTACTGAGAATGATGTTTTCCAGTTTCATCCATGTCCCTACAAAGGACACGAACTCATCATTTTTTATGTCTGCATAGTATTCCATGGTGTATATGTGCCACATTTTCTTAATCCAGTCTAATGTTGTTGGACATTTGGGTTGGTTCCAACTCTTTGTTATTGTGAATAGTGCCACAATAAACATACGTGTGCATGTGTCTTTATAGCAGCATGATTTATAGTCCTTTGGGTATATACCCAGTAATGGGATGGCTGGGTCAAATGGTATTTCTAGTTCTAGATCCCTGAGGAATCGCCACACTGACTTCCACAATGGTTGAACTAGTTTACAGTCCCACCAACAGTGTAGAAGTGTTCCTATTTCTCCACATCCTCTCCAGCACCTGTTGTTTCCTGATTATTTAATGATGGCCATTCTAACTGGTGTGGATGGTATCTCACTGTGGTTTTGATTTGCATTTCTCTGATGGCCAGTGATGATGAGCATTTCTTCATGTGTTTTTTGGCTGCATAAATGTCTTCTTTTGAGAAGTGTCTGTTCATGTCCTTTGCCCACTTTTTGATGGGGTTGGTTTTTTTTCTTGTAAATTTGTTTGAGTTCATTGTAGATTCTGGATATTAGCCCTTTGTCAGATGAGTAGGTTGCAAAAATTTTCTCCCATTCTGTAGGTTGCCTGTTCACTCTGATGGTAGTTTCTTTTGCTGTGCAGGAGCTCTTTAGTTTAATTAGATCCCATTTGTCAATTTTGGCTTTTGTTGCCATTGCTTTTGGTGTTTTAGACATGAAGTCCTTGCCCACGCCTATGTCCTGAATGGTATTGCCTAGGTTTTCTTGTAGGATTTTAATGGTTTTAGGTCTAACATTTAAGTCTTTAATCCATCTTGAATTAATTTTTGTATAAGGTGTAAGGAAGGGATCTAGTTTCAGCTTTCTACATATAGCTAGCCAGTTTTCCCAGCACCATTTATTAAATAGGGAATCCTTTCCCCATTTCTTGTTTTTGTCAGGTTTGTCAAATATCAGATAGCTGTAGATATGCGGTATCATTTCTGAGGGCTCTGTTCTGTTCCATTGATCTATGTCTCTGTTGTGGTACCAGTACCATGCTGTTTTGGTTACTGTAGCCTTGTAGTATAGTTTAAAGTCAGGTAGCGTGATGCCTCCAGCTTTGTTCTTTTGGCTTAGGATTGACTTGGCAATGCGGGCTGTTTTTTGGTTCCATATGAACTTTAAAGTAGTTTTTTCCAATTCTGTGAAGAAAGTCATTGGTAGCTTGATGGGGATGGCATTGAATCTATAAATTACCTTGGGCAGTATGGCCATTTTCATGATAATGATTCTTCCAACCCATGAGCATGGAATGTTCTTCCATTTGTTTGTATCCTCTTTTATTTCATTGAGCAGTGGTTTGTAGTTCTCCTTGAAGAAGTCCTTCACATCCCTTGTAAGTTGGATTCCTAGGTATTTTATTCTCTTTGAAGCAATTGTGAATGGAAGTTCACTCATGATTTGGCTCTCTGTTTGTCTGTGATTGGTGTACAAGAATGCTTGTGATTTTTGTACATTGATTTTGTATCCTGAGATTTTGCTGAAGTTGCTAATCAGCTTAAGGAGATTTTGGGCTGAGACAATGGGGTTTTCTAGATATACAATCATGTCATCTGCAAACAGGGACAATTTGACTTCCTCTTTTCCTAATTGAATACCCTTTATTTCCTTCTCCTGCCTGATTGCTCTGGCCAGAACTTCCAGCACTATGTTGAATAGGAGCGGTGAGAGAGGGCATCCCTGTCTTGTGCCAGTTTTCAGAGGGAATGCTTCCAGTTTTTGCCCATTCAGTATGATATTGGCTGTGGGTTTGTCATAGATAGCTCTTATTATTTTGAGATACGTCCCATCAATACCTAGTTTATTGAGAGTTTTTAGCATGAAGGTTGTTGAATTTTGTCAAAGGCCTTTTCTGCATCTATTGAGATAATCATGTGGTTTTTGTCTTTGGTTCTGTTTATATGCTGGATTACATTTATTGATTTGTGTATGTTGAACCAGCCTTGCATCCCAGGGATGAAGCCCACTTGATTATGGTGGATAAGCTTTTCGATGTGCTACTGGATTCGGTTTGCCAGTATTTTATTGAGGATTTTTGCATCAATGTTCATCAAGGATGTTGGTCTGAAATTCTCTTTTTTGGTTATGTCTCTGCCAGGCTTTGGTATCAGGAAGATGCTGGCTTCATAAAATGTGTAAGGGAGGATTCCCTCTTTTTCTGTCAATTGGAATAGTTTCAGAAGGAATGGTACCAGTTCCTCCTTGTACCTCTGGTAGAATTCGGCTGTGAATCCATCAGGTCCTGGACTCTTTTTGGTTGGTAAGATATTGATTATTGCCACAATTTCAGAACCTGTTATTGGTCTATTCAGAGATTCAACTTCTTCCTGATTTAGTCTTGGGAGGGTGTGTTTGTTGAGGAATTTATCCATTTCTTCTAGATTTTCTAGTTGATTTGCATAGAGGTGTTTGTAGTATTCTCTGATGGTAGATTGTATTTCTGTGGGATCAGTGGTGATATCCCCTTTTTCATTTTTTATTGCATGTATTTGATTATTCTCTCTTTTCTTCTTTATTAGTCTTGCTAGCGGTCTATCAATTTTGTTGATCTTTTCAAAAAACCAGCTCCTGGATTCATTAATTTTTTGAAGGGTTTTTTGTGTCTCTATTTCCTTCAGTTCTGCTCGGATTTTAGTTATTTCTAGCCTTCTGCTAGCTTTTGAATGTGTTTGCTCTTGCTTTTCTAGTTCTTTTAATTGTGATGTTAGAGTGTCAATTTTGGATCTTTCCTGCTTTCTCTTGTGGGCATTTAGTGCTATAAATTTCCCTCTACACACTGCTTTGAATGTGTCCCAGAGATTCTGGTATGTTGTGTCTTTGTTCTCGTTGGTTTCAAAGAACATCTTTATTTCTGCCTTCATTTCATTATGTACCCAATAGTCATTCAGGAGCAGGTGGTTCAGTTTCCATGTAGTTGAGTGGTTTTGAGTGAATTTCTTAATCCTGAGTTCTAGTTTGATTGCGCTGTGGTCTGACAGTTTGTTGTAATTTCTGTTCTTTTACATTTGCTGAGGAGAGCTTTACTTCCAACTATGTGGTCAATTTTGGAATAGGTGTGGTGTGGTGCTGAAAAAAATGTATATTCTGTTGATTTGGGGTGGAGAGTTCTGTAGATGTCTATTAGGTCCACTTTGTTTAGAGCTGAGTTCAATTCCTGGATATCCTTGTTAACTTTCTGTCTCATTGATCTGTCTAGTGTTGACAGTGGGGTGTTAAAATCTCCCATTATTATTGTGTGGGAGTTTAAGTCCCTTTGTAGGTCACTCAGGACTTGCTTTATGAATCTGGGTGCTCCTGTGTTGGGTGCATATATATTTAGGATAGTTAGCCCTTCTTGTTGAATTGATTACTTTACCATTATGTAATGGCCTTCTTTGTCTCTTTTGATCTTTGTTGGTTTAAAGTCTATTTTATCGGAGACTAGGATTGCAACCCCTGCCTTTTTTTGTTTTCCATTTGCTTGATAGATCTTCCTCCATCCCTTTATTTTGAGTCTATGTGTGTCTCTGCACGTGAGATGGGTTTCCTGAATACAGCACACTGATGGGTCCTGACTCCTTATCCAGTTTGCCAGTCTGTGTCTTTTAATTGGAGCATTTAGTTCACTTACATTTAATGTTAATATTGTTATGTGTGAATCTGATCCTGTCATTATGATGTTAGTTGGTTATTTTGCTCCTTAGTTGATGCAGTTTCTTCCTAGCCTCGATGGTCTTTACAATTTGGCATGTTTTTGCAGGGGCTGGTACTGGTTGTTCCTTTCCATGTTTAGTGCTTCCTTCAGGAGCTCTTTTAGGGCAGGCCTGGTAGTGACAAAATCACTCAGCGTTTGCTGGTCTGTAAAGTATTTTATTTCTCCTTCACTTATGAAGCTTAGTTTGGCTGGATATGAAATTCTGGGTTGAAAATTCTTTTCTTTAAGAATGCTGAATATCAGCCCCCACTCTCTTCTGGCTTGTAGAGTTTCTGCCGAGAGATCAGCTGTTAGTCTGATGGGCTTTCCTTTGTGGGTAACCAGACCTTTCTCTCTGGCTGCCCTTAACATTTTTTCCTTCATTTCAACTTTGGTGAATCTGACAATTATGTGTCTTGGAGTTGCTCTTCTCGAGGAGTATCTTTGTGATGTTCTCTGTATTTCCTGAATCTGAATGTTGGCCTGCCTTGCTAGATTGGGGAAATTCTCCTGGATAATATCTTGCAGAGTGTTTTCCAACTTGGTTCCATTCTCCCTGTCATTTTCAGGTACACCAATCAGAGGTAGGTTTGGTCTTTTCACATAGTCCCAAATTTCTTGGAGGCTTTGTTCATTTCTTTTTATTCTTTTTTCTCTAAACTTCCCTTCTCGCTTCATTTCATTCATTTCATCTTCCATCAGCGATACCCTTTCTTCCAGTTGATCGCATCTGCTACTGAGGCTTCTGCAATCTTCACGTAGTTCTTGAAACTTGGCTTTCAGCTACATCAGCTCCTTTAAGCCCTTCTCTCCATTGGTTATTCTAGTTATCCATTCTTCTGATTTTTTTTTCAAAGTATTTAACTTCTTTGCTATTGTTTTGAATTTCCTCCCGTAGCTCAGAGTAGTTTGATCGTCTGAAGCCTTCTTCTCTCAACTCATCAAAGTCATCCTCCATCCAGCTTTTTTCCATTGCTGGTGAGGAACTGTGTTCCTTTGGAGGAGGAGAGGTGCTCTGCTTTTTAGAGTTTCCAGTTTTTCTGCTCTGTTTTTTCCCCATCTTTGTGGTTTTATCTACTTTTGGTCTTTGATGATGGTGATGTACAGATGGGTTTTTGTTGTGGATGTCCTTTCTGTTTGTTAGTTTTCCTTCTACCAGACAGGACCCTCAGCTGCAGGTCTGTTGGAGTTTACTAGAGGTCCACTCCAGACCCTGTTTGGCTGGGTGTCAGCAGCGGTGGCTGCAGAACAGCAGATTTTCGTGAGACCACAAATTCAGCTGTCTGATAGTTCCTCTGGAAGTTTTGTCTCAGAGGAGTACCCGGCCGAGTGAGGTGTCAGTCTGTCCCTACTGGGGGGGTGCCTCCCAGTTAGGCTGCTCAGGGGTGAGGGACTCACTTTAGGAGGCAGTCTGTCTGTTCTCAGATCTCCAGCTGTGTCTTGGAAGAACCACTACTCTCTTCAAAGCTGTCAGTCAGACAGGGACATTTAAGTCTGTGGAGGTTCCTGCTGACTTTTTGTTTGTCTGTGCCCTGCCCCCAGAGGTGGAGCCTACAGAGGCAGGCAGGCCTCCTTGAGCTGTGGTGGGCTCCACCCAGTTCGAGCTTCCTGGCTGCTTTGTTTACCTAAGCAAGCCTGGGCAATGGCAGGCGCCCCTCCCCCAGCCTCGCTGCCATCCTGCAGCTCGATCTCAGACTGCTGCGCTAGCAATCAGTGAGACTCTGCATACATAGGACCCTCCGAGCCAGGTGTGGGACACAATCTCCCAGTGTGCCGTTTTCCAGGCCCGTTGGAAAAGGGCAGTATTAGGGTGGGACTGACCCGATATTCCAGGTGCCATCTGTTACCCCTTTCTTTGACTAGGAAAGGGAACTCCCTGACCCCTTGTGCTTCCTGAGTAAGGCAGTGCCTTGCCCTGCTTTGGCTCGTGCACAGTGCACTTCACCGACTGTCCTGCACCCACTGTTTTGCACTCCCTAGTGAGATGAAACCGGTACCTCAAACAGAAATGCAGAAATCACCCGTCTTCTGTGTCGCTCAGGCTGGGACCTGTAGACCGGAGCTGTTCCTATTTGGCCATCTTGGCTCCACCCCTCCTAAGGTAGGTTTTTATAGCTATAAACTTTCCTTTTCATACTGCTTCTGCTATATCTCGTAGGTTTTGGTATTGTTGAGTTTTCATTATCATTTGCTTCAAGATATTTTTCAATTTCCTTCTTAGTTTCTTCCTTGACCTACTGGTCAATGAAGAGCATACTGCTTAATTTCCATGTGTTTTTAGAGTTTCCCAAATTCCTTTTGTTACTCAATTCTAATTTTATCCCATTGTGGTCAGAGAAGATGCTTGATATTTTTTCAACCTTTTTGATTGTTTTAAGACTTGTTTTGTAACAGAACATATGATTTATCCTTGAGAATGATTCATATGCTGAAGAAAATACTGTGTATTCTACAACTGTTGGATGAAATCTTCTCTAAATATCTATCAGATCCATTTGGTCTATAGTGCAGATTAAGTCCAATGTTTCTTTGTTGATTTTCCATCTCAAAGATTTGTTGAATGCTGAAAGTGGGGTGTTAAAGTGTCCAGCTATTATTGTACTAAAGTGTATCTCTCTCTTTAGCTCTAATAATATTTGCTTTATGTATCTGGGTGCTCCAGTATGGGGGCATATATATTTACAATTGTTATAGAAGAGATCATCTTGTAAAATTGATCCCTTTAACATTACATAGCGATCTTCATTTCTTCTTGTAGCTTTGGTTTTGAAATATATTTTATCTAAATATAGCTACTCCTGCATGTTTTTCGTTTCCATTGGCATGCACTGTCTTTTTACATCCCTGTATTTTTGGCGTATGCAGTCTAAGTGTGTCTATAAGTGAAATGTGTTGAGCTGTTACCTAAGGGCAAGTCTGTGTCCACTTTACTTTTCCTTCTGCTTTTCTCAAGTGTAAGTAGACTTGCCTCATAAACACCACAGCTGGGAATGTGCTGAGCCTCACCTGAAGCTATCACATCTTAAAGGTTCACCCATAGCCTTTGACATGACACCTGTGTACCACTGCTGGTTATTCAAGCCCTGAGGGCTGTTCAGTTAGCAGGTGATAAATGCTGCCAGGGCTGGGTCCTTTCCTTCAAAGCAGTGTGTTCCCTTCTGGTGTAAGGTGTGTCTAGTAGTGTTTTTCTGGGAGAAACGGTCTGAAAAGGAGGCTTCAGGACACTGACCAATTCCCCATCTCGCTGTGGCTGAGCTGGTATCCAAGATGCAAGACAAAGTCCTCCCCAGTCTTCCCTCTTCTCTCCTCAAGCAGAAGGAAGGGGTCTCTTTTGGAGCTGTGAATTCTGTAGCCTGGGGTCAGGGGAGGGGTGATGTCAGCACTCCCTTACCCACCCCAGCTGGTGTCTCAGTAGGTTGCATGAACCCTGTCCACTGGCTCTGGGCCCAGGTCAGTATTAGGCATTTCCTTGGTGTTGCAGTCCTTGTGGCCTAGACTGCCTTTCAGATTAATTTAGAGCCCCAGAGCACTTAACCCCTGGTGATGAGTCTTGCAGGAACTCAAGTTCGAATCACCTGGATAGACGATTCTCCTCTGGCTAGGGCCAGTTTAAATGCTCCCTCCATGGGAGGCGCCAGGTGAGTTTGATCCAGTTTTCCTTTCTGCTATAACAGGACAGCACTGAGTTCAATGCCTCACAATTGCTGTATTCTCCACCCTCCTGCATGCTGAAATGCTCTGTGCACCATGCCAGTACCGCTGGGGAGCGGGGAATGGGTGGTGTCAGGGATTCAAGACTATTTTTTCTACCTCTTCGGTGCCTCTTTTAGGGAAATGAAGTTAAAACCAGGTACTGCGAGTGCTCACCTGATTTTTAGTTCTTATGAAGGTGCTTTTGTGTGTGGAGATAGCTGTTAAATTGGTGTCTCTGTGTGGGGGACAAACAGTAGAGCCTTCTATCCCATCATCTTGTTCTAACTTTTTAAACTGTAATATTTTTGTTGAGAATTGCGCTATTTAGTATTGGAAAGTTTCCTTCTTCCTAGATTTGATCATTTTTTCCTGGAATCCAATTGATCTAAGATTACAACCTCTACTTTCTCTTTGCTTGCATGGTTTCACTGGCATAATTTGTTCACCTCTTTCTATTCAAGTTTTTCTGAATAACTTTCTTGATTTTGTTGTTTCATATACAGTATGGAATTCGTCTTGAGAAAAGATTCAAAATCTTTTTCTCGGAAATTAATCCACTTAAAGTATTTGTGTAACAAATATATCAGTGTGTTTTCCATGTCATTATTTATTGCATGCTTTCTGTTTTTAAATGTTTTAAAAATCTCCAGTCAGTGACCTGTTAATTTCATGTGTGTGTTTATATGTGTGTTCTAGAGTGGGTTGGCGTAGAGGTTATAGTCTAAAATAGAAATTTTGAATTATTCTTCAGTGCAGTGCACTTTCTCAGTAGATTATTGCATTGTATTAACTTTTTTTGCCTATTTTCCTAAAATTCTAACTGAACTTCACTCATGTACAAGTTCATCCTCATATATTATGTTTCAGTTTTACATATTATTTTTATTTTATTTACATATCCAAAGATGGCTTTGTTTCTAATTTTTATTCTTCGGGTTTGCACTGATTTCCCGTGACAGAAAAAAATACCCATGAGACTTGAATGACTCAATTCTCAGTTTGCCACCCATTCCTGTTACAGCATCAGCTTTAACATGTCTCTTACATCCTTGCTGCAATGCAAATTTCCTTTTACACCTTTATGAATTTCCAACTACTGGAATGTCGGTCTTAATAATACTAATCATATAGATGTATGCATCTTTCACGTATGTTCTTTATAATCTGAAGTTTCCATGTAACCTTTTAAAAATAAAAATGATCAGAATGTACTTTGATAGTTGTATATTTTATAACCCTTCTGTCTTTCTTCCTCATTGTGATAAACATCTCTTTTGTATAAGCAAATCCATCTTAATAGCTTTTTATCAAACTATTGATGCTTGTATTGATGCATGCATTAATGCTTTTTCAGCCACTTTTTATCTTTTATATGCTGTTACTTTTGAGTAACAGCAATTCGCACTTATTAAGTTCTGCTATATATAACAGAAAATTTAAAAATTACTGCGGTTTAAAAAAAAACAAATGTTGATTTTCTCTCATTTAAAAATAGTTCAGTGATATGATCCAGGGATTGTAACATCATGGTGTCATCAAATGCTCTAGGTCCTCCTAACTTCCCGTCCCATCATCCTCAGTGTTTAGCGTTCAGTGTTTACTCCCAGCTGTAAGCTATAGTAAGGAAGGGAAGACTGATGAAGAGGAGCTCCTACTTGTTTATTTTAGCTCCTTTTGAGCCCTCTTAATCAGACTATACCTAGTCGTTAGATTTATCTATTGATTGCCAAAAATAGTAATATTGCCACATCCATATCTAGGGTTCATGGAGAAACTGGAAAATATAGGTTTTTAACATTATTATTTTTTAAAAATTTTCCAAAGAGCCTGGCTAAAATCTAGGTATTTATTAATGTGATTATTAGTATATAACTTGTATTCTCACTATATTAGTGATACATGCATGAAGTATTTTCATTATTATTTTAATTTGGCAAATACATTGTAAAAGAGAAAGATAAAAGGGATGAGATAGAAAAATTAAGATATTCCAAAAGTATAAACAAAGGAGACAGTCTAATGCACGTGTAGGATTTACAAGTGTACTGATTTTCCATTTTGGATAATAGTGAGAGGCAAGCCTAGAAAGATGTTTTGGATTTCAACTAAAGAAGACTACTAATGTAAAAATACCAATACAATAACTTGATAGCATACTAAATAGCCCTCAGCTTATCTTCAAAATATTATGCTTATTAATGCAGTAGGCATGCCTAAGATTGTTCTTTTATTTTCCCATCTTCCTAATAGTATCACTGTTTTTAATTCAGTTGAATTATGTTGTATGAAATACATGATTTAATGTTACAAAGAAGCACTATTCATTATCTATTCAGAATAGACAACATTTTATCTTTTTCAGCCAATGAGATCAAATGGGACCTAAGGATTTTGCAAAAGCTAAAAAAGAACAACAGTGAAGTTGCCTGCTGGCTCAAAACACTATTTTCTGTTGCATTATTAACCTGGTTGACCTAAAAAATGTGTTGCATAAGTTTTGGCTAAGAATTTGAAGTTATATTTTTCACACACAAACAGAAATTTTGAGCCCATTTCATAAAACAGTAAGTTACTAAATCCTAACACAGCAATTTTATTGTCTTTAAATTCACGTAGAAAAACATTTGCACCTTTTTCTTTATGTTATCATGTTATATTGAAACCCAATTTTTGACATATTTCCAAATTAAACACAAATGACTACTATAGAGTAATTTACATGTACTGATATCAGCCAGTTTTATGTATTAATAATTCAGAATAATTGATTTTTATTTAATGCCATATAGCCTTTTTAAACCCACATCTGAAATGACTATATAACTTATTTGTATTCCCATTCAAAGATAACTATAACAGCATTAAAATAAGAGTCTGGAAAGAATAAGAGTTCACAGTGCATAATTTCATAATAGAAGGAATTAATTTAGTTTTAAATACACTGATTTTATATATTTTAATTGGTGTAATTGATTGATTTTATATTTTAATCCATGTAAATTTTATTGAACTAGATATCTTCACATTAAATTGTATTTTTTTCTCAATAGGAAAACTAAAATATAATAATGAAAAGAAAAATGGTAATAGTTCATTTCAAATGTCTATGATGGGCTGGGCATGGTGGCTCCCACCTGTAATTTCAGTACTTTGGGAGGCTGAGGCATTGAATCATTTGAGGTCAGGAGTTCAAGGCCAGCCTGGACAACACGGTGAAACTCCGTCTGTACTAAAAGTACAAAAAAATTAGCCAGGCAGTAGTGGCGGGTGCCTGTAATCCCAGCTACTTGGGAGGATGAGGCAGGAGAATCGCTTGAGCCTGGGAGGTGGAGGTTGCAGTTAGCTGAGATCTCACTGCACTCCAGTCTGGGCCACAGAGTGAGACCCTGTTTCAAAAAAAAAAAATCTATGATGGTTCACTGATAGTTTATAATGTCCACTTTCTTCCTTAGCATTTATAACTAATTAAGAGTGACTAAAGAAAAAGAAATAGAAAATAAACTTGCTTATGGTGATGGTTCTGGTCATTCTGTCAGAAAATCTCCCCTCAGGATATTAGAAATAAATATTAGTTTTACTGAAATAAAATGTAGAATAGTATTCCTGTTGAGAAATATATTACTGCAATGTTTATCTACTTTTTTATAGACCATTTTATACTTTTACAAATTATATTTACATAGTTATTTATAATTGAATGTGCATATTTGTACATTATGTTTCAACTGTAATATTAAAATATCATCACATGATTCAATTATACTTAAAAATAAATCAGAATTAGAGGCACTTCCAGAACAGTAGTATGAGGAGCCTTGTACACTCTGTCCCCACTGAAATAACAACTGGTGAAAATGACAAGAAAACTAACTCTTCCTGGAAATAGGTCAGTGGACATACAGCAAATTGGGAAATATTTATTCAAAATATCTGCTCTGTCCTAGTAAGAATAGTGAGGTCTATGGCATCTGAGTTGCAACTTGGTTCCTTCCCTTCCTCTACTCAGCTCAGGCTGATGGAAGCTATAACACTCTAGGCAGGTGTGGCTGGACTACAAGGCTCTCTCACGCATCAGCTCCCAGTTTAGGGCAATGATTTTTTCTCCAGAAGGGGCCATCTTTCAGCATTTCTCATCCTTCCCGCCTCTCTTGCATCAGCTCCAGGCAAGTATGGCTAAAAGGTCTGGCCTCTCTTTCTCCACCCAGGCCCCCCATTCCCAAGGCAGGAACTCTACCCCTGGGCAAGCTGAGAATATTGGGCCATGATCGCTTCCACTCCAACTTGCTCACAGGTCAGTAGTTCCATGTTTAGCCAGGCAAACCTAGAAGACTAGAGGCTATCACTCCCACACAGCTCCCTACTTATATAGCTGGAGTCTCATTTCAAAACAAGTGGTCAGCTGTCCTTGCCTCAGGTACCCAGAAATAACTTCTCTAGGGATCATTCCAGCAGGTGAAAAAGACCATAAGACCAGACAGCTCCATGGATCTCTCTAAGGTGACTGGTTTCATTTAGAACAGAGATTGCGGAAGTTCAAACCTAAGGAAAATGTCTAAAACAACGGATATTTTTGTAGTGAGCAATTAAGAAGGGGCTAATGGCTTCAATGTAAAAAAAAGCAAAAGTGTAGAGCAGCTAAAAGTTAACAAAGAAAAACAGGGAAACAGAGATAAGAATACTCCTGGGATTGGGAAAACTCTGAAATATTGATCTCAAAGACAACCCTCTCAAAGGAGTCTAACTTTAATTACATCATAGTGTGGAGCAATTTATGCCCAAGGGAAATGTCAAAACAATGGAGTAGTCAGCCAGCAGTTAGGGAAGGTTAGCAGCTGGGTGTAATTCTGATGGAGGTAGACCAGCTAGAAACAAAAAGGAGTACAGAGAATGAAAGAGTCAAAGTGACCTTTATTAAACCCATCATCCATCCCTTGGTGAGGAGGATCAAGGTTATTGTGCATATGCTCAAAGTTGCGCACTCTTAGGGGTGACATTAGAGGGTGCACAATGTAGGGAAAATAGATTTCACAGAACTAGCCCAGCGGAGTCACTAAGCAAATAAATAAGCAATCACACAGCAGCAACTCTAAGTTGGGGTGGGAGATTTATAAAAGTTGCTACAATATATTACTTAAAATATCAAATTTTAACACAATTTAGGAGATATGCAGATTTTGGAAAGGATGACTTCTCCTCCACAGAAGCATACACATCCAGCCACAACAAAACAAAATTAACAAGTAAACAAACGACTCTGTCCTTGAAAGGGCTCAAAGGTTGGATTTAATAGACACATTTCTTAAAGCAGCTATTATAAGTATGTTCAAAGAACTAAAAGAAATAAGAATTAAAGGTAGGTATGATGATGAGCTCAAATGTAAAAATAATATTAATAAACAGAATTTACACAAAATCAATAAAAATTTTGGAGGTGAAGCATATAATTAGTAAATTTTTTTTTAAATCATGAGAGGGCCTCAGTAAAACATTTGAGCAAAAAAATAAGATCAGGAAATTTGAAGATAAGAAGACAGATTATGTAATATGAAGTAGGGAGAGAAAACAGAATGAAGAAAAATGAACACAGGCACAAAGAAATATGGGATACCCTTAAGCACACCAACACACATATAAGGGGAGTACCAAAAGACAGGAGAAAAAATAACAGATAAAAATATTTTAAAGTGGGTTAAATACTTCTCAAATTTGATGAAAAATACTAATTTAACACATCTAAGAAACTCAATGAAGCACAAGTATAATAAATAGAAAAAGAAAAAATTAAAGCCCAGGCAGATCAGGAAAAGTATATTGAAAAATAAAGAGAAAATAATGAAAGCAACAAGAGAAAAATGATCCATAAAGTACAAGAAAGTTCAGTAAGATAAATAGCTGACTTATGAGAAATAATAGAGGTCAGAAAGCAGTGAGATGACATATTCAAAATTCTGAGAGAAAAAAATAGTCAAAGAAGAAACTTAGATTCAGCAAAAGTCTTTCAAAAATGAAGTAAAAAATAGAGACATCACCCAAAAAGCACAAACTAAAAAAAATATTGCTATCACACTACCTTACAAAAAATAAAGAAAGGTCTTTATGATGATATCAGGGGTTACCAGAGGATGATTCAAACACGCACAAAAAAAAGAGTACTAGAAAAGTACTTATTTAAGACACTGTAATAGATAGCACAATTAGATATTTCTCCCTTTTTCTATTCTGTAATTTAAAAAGCATTTGAATAAAACTATGTATATAATTCCATTGTTAGGCCTATAACACGTAGCAGTGTAACATATTTGACAGTAATAGCATAAAGAAAGCAAGAATGAAAGGGAGGATGCTACTATTAACCTTGCTGAAAAAAAGAGAATTACAAAAAATATGAAAAGATGTATGACGGCATTATTAATATAGACAAAATGAATAGATTCTTAGATATAAATTATTGAAACTGATGCAAAAAGAAATAGAAAATCAGAATAGACCTATAACAAGTAACTAAGTAAATGAAGCCACAAGAATCTAAATGAAATGTATAAAATTGGCAAATTTATAGAGACACAGAGTAGATTAGTGATTACCTAACATGATGTGGATGAGGAGGTGGTCAATGGAGAATGACAATTTAATGTGTGAAAACCTTCTTTTTAGGATGAAGAAATATTCTAAAAATTAGACTGTGGTGACAGTTGCACAGCTCTATGTATATACCCCAAATCACTGGTTTTTACACTTCAGGTAGGTAAATTGTGTGGTATATGAATTATTTCTCAATAAATGTATTTAAAAGATTAGCACACTAATTTTTAGTATCTTTTAATTTTTAGTATATTTTAATAATAAGTTTATATTCTTTGTATGTTTCAGACAAATAATATAATTTCCATTCTTCTCAGTAGGGGAGAAAACGTTAAAAAAAGGATCTCAGAGAAAAGTGAAAAATTCATACGAATGCAGAAACTATTACTTTTCTAAATAATTTCTTAAAGTAGCTAATTTTTCTAGTACTTTTGGTAACACAGTATCACATGTTTTAACTAAATTCAAGGTTGAATTTTCTTTTCAAAAATCTAAGGAATAAAAGCAAAAGACTTTCACTTAGTCTTTCAGAAATATTTTTATTTCTACTTTGTTCTTTGCTTCACATTCTCTGAATATTGATGTTGCATTTGTTTTGATTAAAAACAAACCAGATTTTTTGTTTGTATTTTGAGAAAAATACATCTCGATTTGTTTATGCAGTATTAGGAATTTTGTGTTTTGCTTAAAAAAATCAATTCAAACTTCTACAATATAATAGACATGAAAGAGAATTTTCTTGAATCTGCATCTACATATGATCTGGCTAATATCTTATTTCTCATTAAGCTTATTTTAACCAACTGGAATTATTTCATTAGATAGTATCAATATTACAAAATTCTAAACTTTCAACACAGGCAAGTAAAGAAAATTCAGATATGTTAAAGTATTGATAACATCTAACAAAATAATTTCAATTTGTTGAAATAGGCTGAGTCCTTGGGATTCCATTTTTTAAACTAAAAACTTTAGACAAATTAAATTTAACAGAGTTTATTTGAACAACAACAAAAAATTATCAATTGGGTAGCACTCAGTGCCAGGAAAGGTTGAGAGCTCCAACCAGCAATGTAAACAGGAAGTATTTACATACAGAAAAAAAATAACTGACATAAGTAAACAGCTTGATTGATTACAGCCAGGTATTAGCCATATTTGGGCATGATGTGATGAGGCATTTGCTTTATATGAAAATAGAATGATCACTTGGTAGCTTTTGACTGTTGAAATTTGGCTGCTGGGATTGTTTGGGACTCAACTACTTATTAAGATTCTCTTAAGTTACGTTGCTGTTTCCTCTATAAAGGTTCAAAATACAGAGTCAGCTTCAGACCAAATTTAAATTAATTTAATAAGTTTATGCCATAAATAAGAATAAATGTCTCAGACAATGCAGATACATACATTAATAACATAACATATACAAATAAATTGATGTTTGTTCTAACATAAATTCTTTAAAAGTATATAATTTATGCATTTAAACTTACCTTTATATCTAAACAATTTTATCCCATTGCTTTTCTCTACTACTCGTAATATGTCTTTGGTTGAAAAAGAATAATAGTAAATACATTTGCATAATGATATATAAATTTGTCTTTGAATTTCATTTGCTAGTCACATTATTCATATTTTAGTTTTAATACTATAAGAGCATACAAAAACAAATCCTCTTTCTATGTTGTCATTCTCTTAGTTTATATGCTAAAATACAAAAAGAAACAGAACATTAGAAACTAATCCTACTCCACTGAAGCTTTAAGATTAGAAATAATAAACACAAAAGGTAAGGCTATCCCATAGCATACTAATCAACATAGTTAATAAACAGTTTCTGTACACTAGGCCAATTGGGTCTTGGCAAAATGGCTGCCATATCTCTCATTATTAACACTCATATCTTTAAAATGAATATAGCTATATGACTGAAAATTCCTTTTTACCAGCTTCCCATGCATTATATTGTAGCCATAAACATAAATTCTGACAATTAGGATGTAAAAGGAACTGATGAGATTTTAAATGTAATATGACAATTTTATCACCTCATTTATAAAGAAGAGGCTTGGCTTTCTTTGAACTTTTGTCCCTCATGGAGCCTGAAATGCAAACAGTGTATCTGAAACTCAAGGACCTATCTTGGATCAGGGGGACTAAGACTACACAGTAAAGAAATGACCTATGAAATCCATAATGAATTCATAAAGCTGCCTATCAGCCCTGGCAAGGCTCCTTGAACTTCTACTGGGAAAGAAATCAACTTTTTAAAACCATTTCTTTGGAGGATCAATAGCCTGGATTTCTAACTGATAAATGCTGAAGCATAAGCAATCAGAGGGCTCATCTCACCTGTTTCCTGCTCTTGGAGAACATTATCCTTTGTAGCCTTATGTACAGTGTCTTTTAAGCCATTGTTTCATACATTTTGCTCAGTTCTGCTTAATTCAGGTGGGAGGGTAAATCCTGTTCCTTTTATTTTATCTTTGCCAGAAGTAGAAATGTCCAAGCATTTTGATTAACCACAACTTCACTTAAAAAAAAAAGTCTGACTTACTAGTAACATTTTCTATTAGCAAGTGAATGGTTTGGTTAGATAGGTTTTACATATTTATGAAGTAAATTATTAATAAGCAAAAACTAAAACAAAGCTGCACATAGCAACATGGATGAATCATGAAACAATTATGCTGAGTATGGAAAAACAGATTCTGAAGATTTTATTCTGAATTATTCCACCTGTAAGAAAACTAAAAAATGAAAATCTAACATCTAATTGAGAGGTGACAGCGTGCTGGCAGCCCTCGCAGCCCTCGTTCGCTGTTGGGTCCTCCTCAGCCTCAGCGCCCACTCTGGCCACACTTGAGGAGCCCTTCAGCATGCTGCTGCACTGTGGGAGCCCCTTTCTTGGCTGGCTGAGGCCGGAGCCGGCTCCCTCAGCTTGTGGGGAGGTGTGGAGGGAAAGGTGCAGGCAGGAACCTGGGCTGCACATGGTGCCTGTGGGCCGGCATGAGTTCTGGGTGGGTGTGGGGTCAGTGGGCCCCACACTCGGAGCAGCTGATTGGCGCCGCTGGTCCTGGGCAGTGAGGGGCTTAGCACCCAAGCCAACAGCTGCGAAGGGTGCGCCGGGTCCCCCAGCAGTGCCGGCCTGCCAGTGCTGCACTCGAATTCTCGCCAGGCCTCAGATGCCTCCCCATGGGGCAGGGCTAGGGACCTGCAGCCCACCATGCCTCAGCCTCCCCCCAACCACCATGGGCTCCTGCATGGCTGGAGCTTCCCCAACCAGCACAGCCCCCTGCTCTGCGGTGCCTGGTCCCATCGACCGCCCAAGGGCTGAGGAGTGCAGGTGCTGGGTGCAGGACTGGTGGGCAGCTCTGCCTGTGGCCCAGGTGCAGGATCCATTAGGTGAAGCCAGCTGGGCTCTGAGTCTAGTGGGTACTTGGAGAACTTTTATGTCTAGCTAATGGATTGTGGATGCACCAATCAGCACTCTGTGTCTAGCTCAAGGTTGGTAAACACACCAATCAGCACCCTGTGTCTATCTCAAGGTTTGTAAATGCATCAATCAGTGCTCTGTGTCTAGCTGATCTGGTGGGGACTTGGAGAACCTTTATGTCTAGCTAAGGGATTGTGAATGCACCAATCAGCACTCTGTGTCTAGCTCAGGGATTGTAAACACACCAATCAGCCCCTGTCAAAACGGACCAATCAGCTCTCTGTAAAACAGACCAATGAGCTCTCTGTAAAATGGACCAATCAGCAGGATGTGAGTAGGGCCAGATAAGGAAATAAAAGCAGGCTACACAAGTCAGCAGTGGCAACCCGCTGGGGTCCCCTTCCACACTGTGGAAGCTTTGTTCTTTTGCTCTTTGCAATAAATCTTGCTGCTGCTCACTCTTTGGGTCCACACTGCCTTTGTGTGCTGTAACACTCATCACAAAGGTCTGCAGCTTCTCTGCTGAGGCCAGCGAGACCACGAACCCACTAGGAGGAATAAACAACTCCAGATGCGCCACCTTGAGAACTGTAACACTCGCCACGAAGGTCTGCAGCTTCACTCCTGAAGCCAGCGAGACCACGAACCCACCAGAAGGAAGAAACTCCGAACACATCGGAACGTCAGAAGGAAGAAACTCTGGATACACCAACTTTAAGAACGGTAACACACACCGTGAGGGTCCATGACTTCATTCTTGAAGTCAGTGAGACCAAGAACCCACCAATTCCAGACATATAATGATAAAAAAGCAAACCAGAGATTTACTGGAACCAAATAAGGGAAAGTTGAGGACAGAGAAAATTTTGGAGACAACAGAAATGCTCAGCATCTGAATAGGGATGGTTGTTACATGATTGCAGACATTTGTCAAAACTCATCAAATTGTACACTTGAATTTGTTTTAATATGCCACTTTGCTTTGTCTTTTAAAGTAATTAAAAACGTTTTGAAAAGGCTTTAATATTTACTGTCATGTTTACTTTTCTAGGGCTCTTCATTCCATTGGCTGGATCCAAATTTCATCTGCTCTCATTTCCCTATGTCTAGGGCATCTTCATTTCTATTTCTACACACAGGTACTCTACCTATTACCCTTCCTGTCTCCAAAAGAAATGCTGGAGGATAGCAAGGGAGTAGCAGAGACCTTCTGGAGCACAGACACTCAAGATGACTGCACAGAGATGGCGGGGAAATACCATGACTTTTCCACCATATCCCCCAACTGGGGTCATCTCTGAACCAGGAGGGACTACTCCCTGTGGGGGAAAGTAAGCAGGAGTCACTCAGGCGGCTGAGGCAGAAGAATCACTTGAATCTGGGAGGCGGAGGTTGCAGTGAGGCAAGATCGCACCACTGCACTCCAGCCTGGGTGACAGAGCCAGACTCCGTTAAAAAAAAAAAAAAGCAGGAGTTCCCATGGGATCCCATTACCTCTACAATGTGAGGCCCGCATTGTTCCCCACTTCTCATACCCCAACCTGCTACTGCACAAGTTATTTTGAAATCAGAGCCATGGCTACAATGTATCCTGCTTTGGGAGCCAGTAACCACTGCATCCCTTCATCCCTGAGGTTCTGCTATCATTGCACCTTGCCCACACACAGGAGTGTGCTATTCCCCAGGAGAATAGCTACAGCTTCCTATGTCCTGGTGCTAATCTGCCTTACGTGTACTTCATCTCCATTAATGCAGTTGTGGCAGTCCCCTAACCCCAGCTGCTTAGAGCCTAGTACCAGTGGAACAGGGACTCTGCTTCCCCATTCCTGTCTGAACAGCTCAGTGCCTAGCCCCCTCGAAATCAGAGCCCCAGCCCAGCAGAGCAACGCCTATTTGGCACCCAAGCCCATGTAGTGCCCTGCCCCCTGCAGACCAGGGCATAGCAGCCAAGCAGTGTAGCTGTACCCTTTGGATCCTGAGAAGATCTGCACATTGCCTCTTGGGAGACTAGGAGTGCCATCCCAGAGAAGCAGCTGCGCCATCCAAATTTGAACTTACATGTTCACCATCATTGAGGGTCCAAGAGTCCTGAAACACAATAGCAGCCATAGCCCCTGAAGTTTGACCTAACTGGTGTCCTATCCCCCTGGGGAAGAGGGGATCCAGTCCAACAGAACACTTTTGCCCTTAGTTGCCCAAGCTGATGCAGTCTGGCCCCACAGATACAGACAGCTCTGCCACCTTATCCTCTAGGCTGAACAATCCCAGTGTGCTCTGCTTTCTTGTTTCTAGACTAATCCTCCAGGGTTTCAGCTACCAAGGTGTTCCATCTCCCTGAAGAGTGGAGTCATTATTGTGCTGCACCCTGGGCCCTGGAGCCAAAACAACAGCTGGGCCCCACCATACTAGAGTCCTAGCTGCCACTGTACCCAACCACACAGAGGCTGGACCACTGCTGTGTCCCACTACCTCAGGGTCCAGAATATCCACTACATGGAACCTCCTCTCCTGGTGCCCACATTGTCTCTGTGCCCTGTTGGCCTCAGGACCTGAATTGCATCTGAGCCTCTGAAACACCACTTCTTCCTTGGACTGGTACCCATGCTGTGCCCTCAAAATCAGAGTCATGCTACATTCCTCCTCTCAGGGTTGAGCTAATGGCATGTGCCTCAGAGTCAGAATCCTAAGCTTTGTAGAAGAGCTGTATCCACTCATTTCTGAGAGTGAAACTGAACCCGCATCACAGTAGTCACAGCAGTTTATAGGAAAAGGGAGCCCAGGACCCAGCTCCACAGCCATTTTGAACACCTGTGCCCTAGAACACAGTGCTTCTGTGGCTGCCTGTGGGCTGTGTCAGACCCAATACCAAGAGGGAATCTCCCCAACTAAGACCTCACCATGAGAGAAATGAGAACAGGACCCCTAAAGACCTTTCCACCAAGACTCATAACAACTTACGCTACCACCGCCATTGCCACAAACTTTTATGGTCTAGGCCATCAAGGTTCCTGCAGTTATCACTAAATTTGACCACAGTTGAAGAAGCTACATGGAGACTATACTACTGTACCCACTCAGAACCAGAGCCAACACTCCACAAACACTCTAAGACCCATCTGCATGTGGAAGTCTTTTCCTTCAAAAGGAGCTTTATAAATTTAGGAAAAAGTAACAGTTCCACCAGATGCACAGGCTTTAGTGAAAGGATACAAGAAACATGAAAAAGTGAGAAGACTTGATGCTACCAAAATAAAAAAAACAAGCAAACAAACAAAAAACAGAAATTCTCCAGTAACTACTCCCAAAGAAAGACAAATTTATGAACTGTCTGAAAATGAATCCAAAATAATTTTATTCAGAAAACTCAGTGATATACAGGAGGATACAGATTGATAATTCAATAAAATCAATAAACGATTCATGATGTTAGTGAGAAAAATCAAGAAAGAAATAGATATCATAAAAAAGAACCAAACAGAAATCATGGGAGCTGAATAATTCAATGAATAATGTAAAAAAAGACAATAGAGACCTTTAACAGCACACTGGATCCAGCAGAAGACATAATTTGTAAAATTGGAAACCTATCTTTTGAAATAGCCAAGTCAGAGGAAAAAAGAAAATAGTGAAAAGAGTGAAGAAAGCATACAGGACTTAAGGGATACTATTAAGTGAACATATATTCACACTGGAAATTAAAGAAGATATCAAAAGACAGTCTGGGTGCGGTGGCTCACAACTGTAATCCCAGCACTTTGGGAGGCTGAGGCAGGTGGATCATCTGAGGTCAGGAGTTCCAGACCAGCCTGACCAGCACTATGAAACCCCCCATCTCTACTAAAAAAATACAAAAGATTAACTGGGCTTGGTGGTGCTTGCCTGTAGTCCCAGCTACTCAGGAGGCTGAGGCAAGAGAATCACTTGAACCCAGGAGGTGGAAGTTGCAGCGAGCCAAGATTGTGCCACTGCAATCCAGCCTGGGTGATAGAGTGAGATTCCATCTCAAAAAAAAAAAAAAAAAAAAAGACAAGGAATTTTAAAAGAAGCAAGAAAAATGGATCAAATAATATACAAGAGAAGCCCCATTAAATTATCAGCACTAACCTCAGAAGAAATCTTATAGGTCAGGAGAAAAATGGGAAAATATACTCAAAATCCTAAAAGAAAAAAAACTGCCAGCCATTTATACCATACCTAGCAAAACTGTCCTTCAGAAATAAAGGAGAAATTAAGTGTATCTGGTACAAGCAGAAGCTGAGGGAATTCATCATCCCTAGACCTGCCTTAAAAGAAATGCTTATAGGAGCTCAACCAGAAACAGAAAGATGATAATCAGTATCATGAAAACACATGAAAGTACAAAACACACTGGCAGAGGTAAATACATAGTCAAATTAAGAATACAGTATTACTGCAACAACAGTGTGTAAATCTTTAAAATCTCTGGTATGACCATTAAAAGTTAAAATTGTCAAAAATATAGTTATAATAAGTTGTGCAGAAGCATACTCTATAAAAAGACAGAGACAATGATAACAAAAATATAAATTGTGGAGAGAGGATAAAAGTCTGAAGTATTTTCATGTGACTGATATTTAATTTTTGTCAGCTTAACATAGTAAATTATAACTATAAAATGTTTTATGTAAGCCTCATGGAAACCACAAAGTGAAAAATTACAGAGGATACACAAACAAGAAAGAAAAAAGAATCAAAGCTTAGCAGTACAGAAAAACACCAAACCACAAACGTAGGCAACAAGAGAGGAAGGAACAAAGGATCTATTAAACAGCCAGAAAACAATTAAGAAAATGTCAGGAGTAAGTCCTTACTTATCAATAATAATCTTGAATATAATGGATTAAATTTTCCAAAAGATGTAAAGTGGCCTAATGGATAAAATAAATGGAATCCAACAATATGTTGCCTACAAGATACCCTATTTAAGCTTTAAGGACCCATATGGGCTGAAAGTGAAGAAATGGAAAAAACACTATTCTGAGCAAATAGCAACCAAAAGAAAGCAAGGTGGCTATCCTTACATCAGATAAAATAGAATTCAAGTCAAAAACTCTCACAAGAGACAAAAAAGGTCATTACTTAATGAGAAATGGGTCAATTCATCAAAAAGACACAGCAATTGCAAATATATGTGGACTGAACATCAGAGCACCTAAATATAAAAACCAAATATTAATGGCCATTAAAGGAGAAAGAGACAGCAATATAATAATATTAGGGGATGTTAGTACCCCGTTTGAAAGAATGAATATATTGCACAAAAGTTTAATAAGGAAATATTAGGCTTGATCTGCACTTTAGAACAAATGGACCTAACAAACATACATAGAATTTTCCATCCAACAGCAGCAGAATTTACACTCTTCTCTGGTGTACATATTAGGCTGCTGCAGAAGTAATTGTGGTTCTTGCCATGTAAAGTAATGTCAAATGTAACAATTACTTTTGCACCAACCTAATAGAACACTCTACAAGATTGACCACATGTTAGGCCACAAAGCTAGTCTTAACAAATTCAAGAAGACTGAAATAATATCTAGTACTGACTGACCACAATAGTGTAAAACTAGAAATGAATACCAGGATGAATCTTGGAATATTCACAAATATGTAGATATAAACAGCATGCTCCTGAATGACCAAGGGTCAAAGCAGAAATCAAAGGGAAATTTCCAAATATCTTGAAAAAAATGTCAATGTAAACACAACATATCAAAACCTATGGAATGCAGAACAAGTTCCAAGAGGGAAGTTTAAGTGCCTACATTAAAAAAGAAGAAAAATTCTTAATGAACAACTTAACCTTATGCTTCAATGAGCTAAAGAACAGATTAAACCCAATGTTAGGAAAAAAGAAGGAAATGATAAAGATCAGAACTGAAATAAATCAAATGGTGACCAAATCAGCCATTGAAAAACAATGAATAAAACCAAAATTGGTTCTTTGAAAAAAATAAGTAAAATTGACAAATCCCTAGTTAGAAAAAAAGAGAGAAGACTCAGTAAATAAAATCAGAAATGAAAGTGGAGACATTACAACAGATGTCTTCCAAATTAAAGGATCATAAGGGAATGTTATGAGGAATTTTATTCCAACAAATTGAATAACCTAGAGGAAATGGAAAAATCATGGAGAAAAATAACCTACCATGATAGGATCAAGAAAAAAAAGAAAGTTTAAACATTCCAATAACAAAGAGATTGAAGCAGTAATTAAAAACCTGCCAACAAAGAAAAGCCCAGGATTAGACAGCTTCATGGCTGAATTCTACCAAATATTCAAAGAGAAATTATTACTAATACTTCACAATCTCTTCCGAAAAGTGGAGTGGGAAGAAATATTTCCAAACACTTTTTACAAGGCCAGCATTACCTTGATATTTATGTCTGACAATGATGCTGGAAAAAAAAAGAAAACTATAAGACAAATATCTCTAATAAATATCAATTTTAAAATCCTGGGTAAAATATTGGCAAACTAAATTCAACAAAACATTAAAAATATTGTACATCATGACCAGATGCGATTTATCCCTGGCATGCAAGGCTGTTTTGACAGACAAATTAATCAATGTGATACATCACATTAACACAATAAAATATAAAATCCATATGATCATCTCAATTGACACATAAAAGGCATTTGGCAAAGTTGCATTTCCTTTCTTAACAAAAAGTAACAGTTTAAATATAGAAAGAATATTATTCAGCCTAATTAAAGAATGAGATCCTGCCATTTGCCACTACATGGATGGAAATGGAGGATATTACACAAAGTGAAATAAGACAGACACAGAGAGAAAAATATTGAATGATCTCATTTGCATATAGAATCTAAAGAAAATAAGAAGTTCACTCACATACAGTTAGAGAATAAAACAGTGGTTACCAGGGCAAGGGAGTTATGGGAAAGGAAATGGTGAGATGTAGGTCAAATTATACAAAGTAGCAGATATTTTACACCTACTATGTACCCACACAATTTTTCTTAAAAAAATAAAGTAGTAGATATGTAAAATGAACAAGTCTAGAACTCTCATGCACACATGAAGACTAGAGTTAATAAAATCAGATTGTATTAGGATTATTGTTAAATAAGATTTTAGCTGCTTCTTTCATAAAGGTAACTATGTGAGATGAGATATATTATAATTTACCTCACTACATTAATCATTTTACTACTATATGTATCTTGTAACATCATGTTGTAAACCTCAACTATGCAAAATAAAATTTATTTTGTAAAAAAGAAATAATACCAGCAAATTAAATGTTACAACCGTCAGGGACAGTAAGCTGGTTCTACAGAGACTAGATTACTGGGGAGTTTCATGTATAGGAAAAATCTGATATCTGTAGGAAACTGACTCAGAATCTATTTGAACTATTGTCCCTAAGAGTAGGAAACAGGAACTATTGACTTGATCATCTGAATTTGACTAGATTAATCCAGATTTGTCATAAACGTAAATTTTATGAAACTCGATTTAGAATTTTTCACCCTGTTCTATTATTCCAAGGAAGTAATTTACATTAAAATCTCTCATATATTCAAGAAAAATGAATTACTTTTATGTCATCATTTTCACCTATGCATTCTAAAAATAAATCAGATACAATATTCCATACATTAATTTCACTTCATTTTTTAATTTCTGTGACAATTTTGACTGATCATAAATGTGAACCTCTTTGTTTCCACCCAGCTTGTCTAATATAGGATTTTTAAAACACACAGAAATGCATGCCTACAAAATGAGAATAAGTAACATTATACATCTTGAATGCATATGTATATGTATTAGTTGTTCTCACACGGCTATAAAGAACTACCTGAGACTGGGTAATTTATGAAGAAAAGAGGTTTGACAAAGAGTTCCACAGGCTTAACAGGAAGCATGACTGTGAGGCCTCAGGAAACTTACAATCATGGTGGAAGGTGAAGGGGAAGCAAGCATGTCTTACCATGATGGAGCCAGTGGATGGGGAGGTTGAGGGGGTGCCACACACTTTTAAATGATCAGATCTCATTAGAACTCACTCACTAACACGAGAACAGCGAAGGGGAAATCCATCCATGACCAAATCACCTCCCACCAGGCCCCTCTTCCAATTAGACATGAGATTTGGTTGGGCACACAAATCCAAACCATTTCAATATATAATATTCATATTTGTATTTATGAAATGACCATTTTATTGACATAGTAATCAAATATGTGTGTTTCTGATGCATAGACTGTATACACTTTGTAATAAACAGATGAATCCTTGTATGGGCATTAATATAAAAAAATTACTCCATAATAATCAGACCCTTATAATATGTCAAAACCAGTAAGTTCTCTACCTACATTTCATAATTGATTGCATTAATGTGACACAAACTAAACAGAATTTATTGATTATTGTGTATATATTTGTCAAGGGAATATTAATCTATTCATTAACCAGCGAGATGTTATGACCTTAAGCACCACTGGATACTTTCTTCTTTCTCTGTTAAAATATCATTCTGATCCTACATTTATTGCAGGAATTTATCCACTGTATTCAATTTACTTTATTTTTTAACTCATAATCATGATACATGAAAGACTATGTCACTGGCTCATGAATTATCTTTATTTATATCACTTAATTTATTAAAGTTACAATTAATCTATTCCCCAATTTGAGAACTATTACTTCATAAACGACTGGCATCTTTCATTGTGTCGCTTTCATATAACAACCCCAATTCTCTTACAGGAATTGTCCTGTAAGGAATTTATGTTTAATATTTCTCTTCCCATTTTCAAAGTTTAGTAACATATGCATTCATCTCTAAACAATAAATTGATTTAGTATTTTATTATTGAACTTTTAAAAAACATATGAGATTATTGATTATTTTCATTAAGGTAAGCAACATTAAAACTTGTATGTGGCCGTGCATGGTGGCTCACGCCTGTAATCCCAGCACTTTGAGAGGCTCAGGCAGGTGGATCACGAGGTCAGGAGATCGAAACCACCCTGGCCAACATGGTGAAACCCCATCTCTACTAAAAATAAAAAAATTAGCTGGAAGTGGTGGGACGCACCTGTAGTCCCAGCTACTCGGGAGTCTGAGGCAGGAGAATCGCTTGAACATGGGAGGTGGAGGTTGCAGTGAGCCGAGATTGTGCTCCAGTCTGGTGACAGAGTGAGACTCCATCTCAAAAAAAAAAAAAGCAACTTTTATATAACATTCTGGGCTTCTTTTTAATTCAGTATTATCAACTTTTATTGTATCCCTTCTCCAGCCCATGAATTTTTAATTTTTTTTCTCCAGTTGTTGCTATTATGACCTATGGTACTATAAAAGTATTATCTCCTTGTATGCATGTGCTAAGTTCCTCTTAGGTATCTATGATATCAGCCCACTGCTGTGTCATGAATGAATGTCAAAACTCAGTGGCATAGGAAACTAGGCCTTCATTATCAGGATTACAGTTCTTTCTCTATGGTCCCCTTAGGGTAGTGTCATACCACTTTTGTCTAATTTTCCTAGGAAAGAAAGTTATGCAGATTGTATTTTTATGATGATAGTGGAAGCTCCATTGTGCAAGTACATTTCAATCCTTCAATCATGTTATATCCTTTAACATATGTTTACCCAAACCTAAAGTCAACATCATTAGAATGAGGAAGGATATCCTGCCTACAATTGGAGAGACAGGAAAGTGAAAATTTTGAAAACTAATCCAAACTATCACCAAGTCCTAGCAGTAGTATGATTATATCGTACTGTATGTGAATATTGTGTCTTACACTTCAATGTCTAATTGTTTTCCAAAGTGGTTACATCAAATTATATTCCCACCCATTGATTCTGTATGATCTCATTGATTCTCATTCTATTCTACACTTGCTCCTTAAAACATCTTAATTTTTAACCCTGAAATGGGAATTAAATGAATGTCATTATATTATTTATTTTCATTTCATTGACCTTTAATAAATTTACTTGGACTTATCTGTGTTGTCTGCTGTAAAATATTCACTCATTTGTTTTACCTAGCTTCTATATATTGCTTGTTTTAATCTTATATGTCTACATAGGTCTGTGATCCATTTCAAGTTGACTTTTATGTAAGATGAAAAGTTTGCATCTAAATTCATCTTTTTGCAAGTGGATATCAAATAGTCTCTAAACAATTTGTTGGTAGGACTCTTGCAACTAAGTTGCCTTGGTGTTATTGTTGAAAATCAGACTGCCATAAATGAAAGGGTACATTTCTTTATTTTTATTTTCACTTCTATTTCATTGGTCTATATGTCTATAACTTGTACCAGTACCACAATGTCTTGATTACTGGGTGGCAGCAGTGGTGAAGAAAACCTGCTGAAATTTTGATAGGGTTTCCATTGAATCTGTAAATCATATTTGTAGTACGATTTAAATTCTTAAAGTTTAGGTTTTCCACTTTTTTTAATGTCAAGATTGTTTGGCTATTAGCAGTATTTCACATTTTCATAGAAATTTTAAAAATAGTTGGTCAATTCATGCAAGAGGGAGAAGAAAGAGAAAGAAGGAGAAGGAGAAGGGGAAGGGGAAGAAGGGGAAGAAATAGAAGAAGAAGAGGAAGAAGAAGAAGAGGAGGAAGAAGAAGAAGGAGGAGGAGGAAGAGGAGGAGAAGAGGAGGAAGGAGAAGGGAGAGGGGAGGGAGGAGGAGGGAGAAGGGAGGAGGGAGAAGGGAGGAGGGAGAAGGGAGGAGGGAGAAGGGAGGAGCGGGAGGGGGAGGGGAAGGGGAGAAGGAGAAAGAAGAAAGAAGAAAAGGAGAGGATGAGAAGGGAGAGGAGGTGGCAACAGTGGTGAAGAAAAACCTGCTGCAATTTTGATAGGGTTTTTATTGAATCTATAAATCAGTTTGGGGATGATAACCTTCATAATAATGTGGAGTTTTCCAATCTGTAAAAGTATATTATCTCTTTTATTTAGACCCTCTTTAATTTGTTTCAGCTTTTTTTAAGTTTTCAATGTGCAAACTTTATGAGACTTTTGTAAAATCATCCTTAAATATGTCATTATTTTTGATGCTACTGTGAATGAAACTGTCTCAGTTTCATTTTTAGATTGTTTTTACTATATAGAGATACAACTAATTTTTGTACATTGGTTAACTTTGCAGAATATAAGACCAACATACAAAAATTAGTTGTATCTCTATACAGTATAAACAATCCAAAAATGAAATCACAAGTTATATGAAGTATGACTTTATTAGTTCTAGTAGTTGTTGTTTTGTGTGTGACTCTCTTCAGATTTTCTGCATTCAGTATTATTTAATGAGTCAATAGAGTTTTACTTATTCCTTTTGAATCTAAATAACTGCATTTCATTTTCTTGCCTGATTACACTACAAAACTTTTAATACAAAGTTGAATGTATGTGATGAAAATGGATATTTCTGCACTGTTTCTGATCTTAAGAAGTATTCACTCTTTTAAGTTATTCATAGGATTTTTTTATTTAAATACCTTTTATCACACTGAGGAAATGCCCTTCTATTCCAAAAATGTTGAGCATATTTTCTCTAATCACTAACGGGTGTTGGATTTTGTCAAATGATTTTTCTGCATCTATCTGTTGAGATGATAATGTATTGCTCTGTCATTTAATTTATATTATGATGTATTTCATTAATTCATTTTTGGATATTAAGTCTTCCTGGCATATATCACATAAATCCACTTATTCAAAAAAGATATTCCCTCCCTCACCATTTCTAGAAATACTTGTGAAAATTTGGTCTTATTATTTTTCTAAATGTTTCACAGAATTATGGTACTAAGATTTTCTTTGTGGAAACATTTTTAAAAACTAATTCAATTTCTTTTAGATTTTCCATTTTTCCTTAAGTCAATTTTAGCAACTCATATCCTTTTAGAACTTTTCTGTTTCATATAGCTTATATAATTTGTTTATGCCACTTTTTGTAAACTTTTAAAAGAAGTTTTTGTTTGAGTTTTTCTGTAGTTTTTCTGTTTTATCGATTTCACCTCTAGTAATTATGTTTATTTATCTCTGTTTGCTTTGGGTTTAGTTTGTTATTCTTTTCTTGTTTCTTAATGTAGACACTTAGGTTATTGATATGAGATCTTTCTTCTTCTCTAATATAGGCAGTTAATTATAAATATCTCCAATATTATGCAGACATGTAGTTACATGGGGTCAAAAACAGCATACAAAATAGTTGTTTTCTTAAGGTTAGAGTTACAGTCTAATTTTCACAGAATTCAAAGGGAATTAGTTGTTCATTAGTGCCTTCCATCCCTTATTCATGTTATCTCTTTTCAATTTGCAATTTACAATCTCCTCTCTACCAAAATAAATTCAAGGCAGCGTCACCTGGCTATGATAATTTAAAAAATCATACCCTGTTCTTTGGGGGTTATCGTCTCTTAATTCAGACTATTTTTCTTCTCATGAAGCTACATATATATTTCAATTATTCATTTCCATATTGTTATAGTTGGGATGGACAGGGGGGGAGTGAGGTAATCATATTGGAACTTATGTGTGGAACATTTGCAAAACAATGAGACTATTTACACTGAAAATTAGCATGCTTTTAGCCAGTTTTTTACATTTTATGAGAAAAATGTCTCTCTCATCAATTAATTGTGAGTACATTTCCCAGTGTCTCCTTTAGTAGTCCAGGCTGCTACTTCAAAGGGAAGAAAAAGCAATAGAATTTTGAAGTCTTTGGATGAGAAATAGTAATATGAGTACAAAAAAGCTATTTTTATACTTCATAATATTATTTGTTATTTGAAACTCTATATGAAACATGTATCTTATAACCCCGACATATAATGACATTTTATAAAAAGTTACTATAACAAAATGCCCAGTAAGTTCTTCAATTAAATATTGCTCTATGCATACTTAGTTCTATGGACTGCACTTGATATGGAAACACCAAAGTATAATTCTAATTAAGAAAGTAAAAAACAACAAATATGTCGGATATTACAACTCTAGCTCAGTAATTTTTAAATCATACTTGTTTTTTCTTTCTATATGCATTCAAAAATTCCTCTAGTATTTATATGTCAAAGGGGGTTGAAACTAAGTACAAATATCTTAAATTGTTAAACTTTTCCTAATATTAAGAGATTTTATGTTTGAACATCAGAGGTTGATGGATATACTTGGCTATGGCAAGATTATGTAAGATTTTCATATGCAAAATACCAAATGCCAGATGTTCTTTATCTCTATTAGATGAAAGACAAATATAAATGAGGTCAAGTACTCAATGTGCATAGTGTGACATTTAAAAATATTTCTATCACACATCTTGTTTTCAGTAACATTTTAAACCTGTCAGTGGATAAAATTAAACAGCACTCTCAAACATGTCATTAAATTAAAACCTGAAAAGAGACTACTCATTTAATTATCTGATCTTAAATTTCTGATAATGAAAAGAGGATTACATCAATGTTTAAAATTCAAGGGGAAAGAAAAAAAATTATATTGGCAGGGCTCTGAAACATGACTTTAATTTCATGAGTCTAGATGTTTGTAATAACTATTCATCTATGATATAAATGAGATAAGCTTATATTGACTTGTGCATTCTCAGGAGAAAAATTAAAAATGTATATCTTTAAGCAAGTAAAGAACAAACCCTGTTTTACATAATGATGTACTGGTGACAGCTGCATGACAGTCTAGAAGAAATAAGGCTATGGTAGGCAATGATTCATCATAAAAATAACTTATAAAATCATTTGCAAACAAAATCATTATAAAACTAACCACATCTTTCATTATCTGCCAAGTTTTTGAAATTGTTAAATTATACTAATCCGGTGGATGACAGACTCATCAACAATGGAGAAACTTCATAAATTAAACAAGAAAAAAAACTTTGCAGAAATTACAGTAAAAGTAAAATTATTACCGGCTGCCAAGAATTTAAGATCTATTCTTACACAGTATGATAGGTACCATATGCTGATTATTTATAATTATTTGAACATTACTGAGAATGCTTGCCTTCTTTTACTGGTGAAAACACTTGTTTGTTTTCAGGATTGCAAACAGTGGAGTGATATCCAATTAAATAGTAGTTGGGAAAACAGAGATTTGACCTGCAGTTTCTGCATTTAAAAACTATAGAAATAATTTTTCAAGTGAGACATATTATCACTATCTAATCATTTCATTATGGGCCTCAAAAATTTTATTTATTCAACAACTACTTTCAACCTTTTTATGCTAGACACTGATCAAAGCTTAGACAAAATAGTGAATAAACAGACAAAATTACTTGCCCTAAAGAAGCTTATATTCTGGTAGGAAAAGAGAGAACAAAAAACAACACAAGAATAAAATAAAATATATAAAAGTTGGACTGTTACAAATCCTAATGAAAAAATATATAAGCCAGAGAAAGTTTTGAGTTGGGATGTGGGCTGCAATTTTCATTAGAGTAACCAGAGAAAGATTCCCTAAGAAAGAGGTTTTGAGCAAAATCTGAAAGAGGTAAGATATTTTCAGTAATTTTACCCAGAAAAAGAACTCTAGAATGAGGAAAGAGCAAGTACAATACTTTGAGGTGAGAGTAGGCTTCTATTTTTGAAAAACAGAAAAGAGGTAACTGGTTACAGAAAAATGAAGAACAGGTAAATATGTAGGAGAAAGGAGGCAGATATAGGAGGGGACACAAATGATATAAGGTCCTTAGTTCTAATTATGAATAAGATAGGAATTCAATGGAGTTTTATAGCAAAATAGCGACATAGTTTGACATGTCTCACAAGAATCACTTGAATTTATCAGTTGAGTGTAAACTATAGAGAAAAAGGACAAAAACAGAAATAACAAATAATAGACAATAAGCCACTCAGAGATAAAAGGGGTTTGGACTAGGCTAGTAGAAGTGTAAGTGGTAAAAAGTGCTTGAATTATTATTATTATTTTTTGTTTTTGAGATGGAGTCTCGCTCTGTTGCCCAGGCTGGAGTGCAGTGGCAGGATCTCAGCTCACTGCAGCCTCCATCTTTTGGGTTCAAGCGATTCTCCTGCTTCAGCCCCTGAGTAACTGGGATTACAGGCGCCCGCCACCAAGCCCAGCTAATTTTTGTATTTTTAGTAGAGACGGGGTTTCACCATGTTGGCCAGGCTGGTCTTGAACTCCTGACCTCAGGTGATCCGCCCACTTCGGCCTCTCAAATTGCTGGGATTACAGGCGTGAGCCACTGTGCCCCGCCTGAATTCTAAATATAATTTGAAGGTACTATCAACAGAATTTACTGAGTGATTGGTTCAGAAGAGTGAAAGAAACAAGAATCAATAACAAATTCAAAGTATTTGGCCTATGAAACTAGAATGGAGTTGCCATTTTTTGAGTAAAAAAATCAAAGAAATATAGTGGATTTGAGGGAAATAGGAATTTGTTTATGGATATCCTTAAGTAGTAATGGTTATTAAAATTGGGCATATTGAATCAGCATACATAAAAATATGAAGTTCAGATAAAAGGCCCAGGTTGTCAGTATACATTTGTGCATCCGTTTGAATCGGCTTATTACTTAGGTATGATAAGGCTAGCAGGCCAGGGAAATTACTGCCCTTAAAAAGATAGTTTATGATACTCCAAGTCCCCGAGAGAGTATACACGTCACACCATGAGGCACTACACGGGAAAGCACTGGTGTCAGTCATGAGGCAGAAAGGGAAGAAAGAACTGTGGACAAGAGCCTTTATTTTGGTTTCCATTGAAAGAAACAGGTGAAGCAGGGTAAACAGTCTTACAGTTGGGTGTTTTGAAAAACTTCAACAGGCTCTGGAGCATAGGGGCTGTGCCTGGTTGTCTGGCACTTGGGCCTGGGGTGATTAGGGCAGGTTTTTAGTGATCTGAAGCATGAAACCTCAATAAGTGAAGTAGGTGGGAGTGTAGACTTGGATTGCTTGGTCTGTTTTTGGAAAGTTCACCGTCAGGAGAAGGACTATTCTCAAGCAGGAGGAATGAAGAAGGAGGCAGGAAGCTAAAATGAATCTGGTACTATCAGGTTGTCCAGAGCAAGATGCATCTAGCATATGTATGAAGGGGAGACATTAAAAATCAATATACAGAAACTTGAAGAAATATGATGAATATAAAGTTGTCACTGATAGGTGGTGTTTGAATCCATGATTATGAATGAGATTTTTAAGGAAGGTATAAAAAGCAAAGTATTTAGAATGAATTGGTCAACAGGAAGAATAAAATGCATTAGGAGTATCCTAGGACTCTAGTAAAAAAATTTTTTTCAAGGAAAAGGTAATGATCCATTTGTCAAATGTTGTCTGAGAAGAAAAAAGGAGGTAAGGACTGAGACTAGATCATTTTACTTAAAATGTTGTTAATAAATTACATAACTAAGAACAGCTTCAGAGATAAGCAGCAGAGTAGATATCAAAATTTTTCAGGATTTCAAAAGTGAACAGTGGAGTGATATCCACAAATATGGCAGGGTAAGGAAACTGAAAATTCTCTGCTTCTCAATAAGCTGACAAAAATGATACATATTGTCAAAGTAAATGTTTCAGAAATGTAAATATTAACTGAAGGCTTGCAGCAACCTGGAACAGTTGTTCCCATAATGCTGGCTGAATGCAGCCAGAACAGCAAGTTTTGCATTTTAACTTGCCCAATTCCCATCTCCCCCTCTCTAACTCTGCAGCAGTCTTGAAAAAAAAAAAGAATAAAAGGTAAAACCAGCAGCCTGATAGCCATTAGAGGGGACATAATGTGGTTGGAACAGTGCTCTTACACCTTATTCTTAAATAACTGACATTATTTGAACTACCTGGTGGATCCTGGAAGATCCCTCTTATGAGGCTGTCTTTATTTTGACCTGACTTGGGTCTCCTAAGCTGAAAAAGTCTCTTCCCTGGAAATGTTGGTTGAAAACACTTGAAGGAAATTTATTGACTTCATAGCTGCCTAAGAAAATGTATAACAGTGAAGAAAGCAATAGCAGAAGCAAAATGTTTAAGAAAAATATAGGAACAAGTCCATTAGAACTTAGAAAAGCTAAAAAACTCCTGGGAATGTAAAAGACCACATACATGTGGGGCTGAGGCATGGTCAAGAAAAACCTGAGAAAGACATAATTTCTCACCTCCAGTTGATCTTGAGGCTCCTCAATAGCAGAAAGTGCCAGCAATGCCCAGCCACACTTGCCACCCAAGGGCCTTGGGACTGTGCCAACCAGGACAACACCGCTATCACTGGTACCCACAAGCACCCACTGCCACCACTGAAGCCAAGGATGCCACCTAGTGGCCCGAGGACCAGCCTGCCTGGGTCCACCATGTTGGACTCATGTATGTCACCCAGAGGCCCCAAAACAGGCACACTTGGCCCATTTTGGCCACCACTGGTGCCTGGGGACCAAACTGCCTGGCATCCCCATCCCCAGAAAACCCTCACCAGAGCCTCTACTAACAACCACAGCCAAGTAACTGAACATAGACACCACTGATACTGATTATACCCAAAGAAATAAGGAAGAGAATATACTATTTACCCACCTGGAATCAAAGCAAAAGCATGTTACCAAATCTTCATCATAGTTACATTTATAGGGAAAGTCTTTCTCTATGAAAGCAAATCTATAAAATTCACGAAGACACTGTTAAATCAGATGCACAGATTATCAAGGTAAGGACACAAGAAACATGAAAAAACAAGAAAACATGACACACCAAACAAAAACAATAATTCTCCAGTAACAGATTTTAAAGAAAAAGAAATCTATAAAAATGACTGGAAATCATTCAAAATAATCTTATAAAGGAAGTTCAGTGAGATACAAGAGAATACACAAAAACAATCAAGAAAATCAGAAAAGCAATGCACAATATGAATGAGAAATTCAACAAAGAGACCTATATCATATAAAAAGGCAAACAGAAGTCCGGAAGCTAAAAATTTCAATGAATGAAATAAAAAAATATAATTGAGAGCTTTAACAATAGACTAGATAAAGCAGAAGGAAAAATTTATAAAGGTGAAGACAGACCTCTTAAAATAACCCAGTCAGGCAAAAACAAAGAATAAGAGGCAATAAAGAAAGCCTACATGAAAAATAGGATACCATAAAATGAAAAATATTCAAAATATTCAAATTTGGGGATTTATAGATATATGAAGAGATAGGGGAAGGCACCAAAAACATATGTCATGAAATGATAGCTGAAAACTTCCCAAGTCTTGCAAGAATATAGACTTACAGATACAAGATAATTAAATACAGTCAACCCAAAAATATTCAAACAAAAAGGGTTTACTCTAAGGCATATTATAGCCAAGACAAAGAGAGCTTAAACACAACAAGTGAAAAATGTTAAGTCACATATAAGGGAATCCCCATTAGACTAACAGTGCATTTCTCAGAAACCTTAAGGCCATGAAACAATGTGTTGAAGTCTTCAAAGTACTGAGAGAAAAAAAACTGCCATTCGAAACTATTCACTCAGAAAAACTAACTTCAGTAATGAAGGAGAAATAAAGTATTTCCCGTGCAAGCAAAAACTGAGAGAATTCATCACCAGTAGATCAGCCGTCCAAGAAATGCAAAGGGATTTGAATATCTGGAAGTAAAAGGATGATATCTACCATCAGGAAAACACATGAAAGTATAAAACTCACTAGTAGAGTAGGTACACAAATGAGAAGAGGTGTCAAAAGACATCACTATTTAAAAACCATCAAATTATAAAGTAAACAATAGAAAAGAAGAAAGGAACAAAGGATATACAAACAATCAGAAAATAAATCATAAAATGACAAGAGTAAGAGGTCATTTATCAATAACAACCTTGAATGTAAGTGGTTTAAATTCTTCTATTAAGATCTAGAGAACATAATCCTAAGTGAACTAACAGAGAAACATAAAATAAAACATGGCATGTTATCATCTATAAGTGAGAACTAAACACTGATTACACATGGACAAAAAGAAGGGAACAAAAGACACCAGGGCCTACTTGAGGGTAGAGGCTGAGAGGAGGAGGAGAATTGAAAACCTACCTATTAGGTAATATGCTTATTACCTGAGTGATAAAACAGTCTGTACGCCAAGCCCCTGTGACATGCAATTTACCTACACATGTACCCCTGAACCTAAAATAAAAGTTAAAAAATAATAATTTAATGTTTGTAAACAATAAATAAATACATTTTCCAATTAAAAGGCATAGATGAGATGAATGAATTTTTAAAAGACCCAATTATATGCTTCCTATAAGAAATTTGTTTCACTTATAAAGGCACACATAGGCTGAAAATAAAGATATGATTAAAAAGTGTGCAGGAATATCTATATTGTACAAGAAAAAATAGACTTTAAGTCAAAAAATAAAAAGAGACAAAATCATTACATAAAGATAAAGGGATCAGTTCAGCAAGAGAATAAAACAAAGGTAAATATATGTGTACCCAACACTGGAACACCCAGATATATAAATAAAATACTATTGGAGCTAAAAAGAAATAATAGACCCCAATACAATAAGGCCTCAACAGCCCACTTTCAGCATTAAACAGATTAGGCTGAAAATCAACAAAACAACAACAAACACAGCCTGAACTACAGACCAAATGAACCTAACAGACATTTGCAGAACATTTAATCTAAAAGCTGCAGAGTACTTGTCATCAGCACATGGAAATAAACTATACATTAGGCCACAGAAAAAAGTCTCAACACATTTTAAAAATTCTAAATTATATCAAGTCTCTTCTCAGCCCACAGTGGAATGAATCTAGAAATAAATAACAAAAGGACCTCAGAAACTGTACAAGTAACCTGAAATTTAAACAACATGCTCCTAAATGACTATGAGTCAATGAAGAAATTAAGTAGGAAATTAAAAAATTTCTTGAGACATGAGAACCAAAACCAATGAGATAGAAGAAAATTAGTGCAGAGAGGGCTGTTTATAGCAGTAAACACCAACATCAAAAAAATAGAAATACTTCAAATAAAACCTAAATATGCAACTCAAGGAACTATAAATGCAAGAGCAAACCAAAGCCAAAACTAGTGGAAATAAAAAAATAATAAATATCAGAGTAGTAAATGAAATAGAGACTAAAAAAATACAAATGATCAACAAAACAAAAAGCTGACTTTTATGAATAGACAACAAAATTGATAAAACTGCAAAGCTAGACTAACCAAGAAAAACAAGAGAGGGCCCAAATAAGTAAAATCAGAAATGGAAAAGGAGATACTACAGCTGGTGAAGCCAAGATGCAAAGGATCATCAGAAACTATTATTAACAACTATGTACTTAAAAGTTGGAAAACCCAGGGGAAATAGATAAATTCCTGGACACATGAAATCTTCCAAGACTGACTGAGGAAAAAATAGAAATCTTGAACAGACCAATAAGGAGTAACAAGATTGAATTAGTAATAAAATTCTTCCAATAAAGAAAAGCTGAGGACCAGATGATTTCACTGCTTAATTCTAACAAGCTTATAAAAAAGAACAATCACCAATTTTTCTCAAACGACTCAGAAAGATTAATGAGGATGAAATTCTTTCCAATTCATTTTATATGGCCATCATTACCCTGACACGAAAACTCAACAGGGACACAACAACAATAAAACTACAGGCCAATATCCGTGATGGACACAGATGTAGAAATATTCAACAAAATAATAGCAAATCAAATTCAACAACACATCTAAAAGATAATGCACCAAAATCAAGTTAGATTTATCCCAGTGATGCAAAGATGCTTCAACATGCACAAATCAATAAATGCAAAACATCACATTAACTGAATCAAGAAAAAAAAGATCATGTCAGGAAATGCAGAAAAAGCATTTTATGAAATTCCACATCTCTTCAAGATAAAAAAAAACTCTCAACAAATTATGCATAGAAGGAACATAACTCAACATAGTAAAGGCCACATTTGACAAACTCATTAAGAAAATGTGGCACATATACACCATGGAATACTATGCAGCCATAAAAAATGATGAGTTCGTGTCCTTTGTAGGGACATGGATGAAACTGGAAAACATCATTCTCAGTAAACTATCGCAAGGACAAAAAACCAAACACCGCATGTTCTCACTCATAGGTGGGAATTGAAGAATGAGAACTCATGGACACAGGAAGGGGAACATCACATTCCAGGGACTGTTGTGGGGGGGGGAGGGGGAGGGATAGCATTAGGAGATATACCTAATGCTAAATGACGAGTTAATGGGTGCAGGAAATCAACATGGCACATGGATACATATGTAACAAACCTACACATTGTGCACATGTACCCTAAAACCTAAAGTATAATAAAAAAAAAAAACATGCTGAACAGGAGAAAAATTGAATACCTTTCCACCAATAACTGGAACAAGACAAAGATATCCACTTTCACCAATCTTATTCAGCATAGTACTAGAAGTCCCAGCCAGAACAACCAGAAAAGAGAAAGAAATGACAGGCATTCTAATTAGAAAAGAGTAAGCCAAACTGTCCCTCTCTGAAGATGATATAATCTTATATATGGAAAAACCTAAAGACTCCAATCAAAAACTCTTGAAACTGATAAATTCAATAAAGATAAAAAAAACATAAAAAACCAGTAGCATTTCTATATACCAATAACAAACAAGTACATAGACCATTGACACTAAGGCAACCACACAAACATGTCTGCATAATAATGAGCTAACAACACAATGACAGGATCAAATCCACACATGGAAATACTAACCTGAAGTGTAAATGGACTAAACACCCCAATCAAAAGGCACAGAGTGGCTAGTTGAATAAAGAAGCAAGATTTAACAGTATGCTGTTTTTCAAGAGACCCATCTCACATGCAATGACACCCATATGCTCAAAGTAAAGGGATGGAGAAAAATCTACCAAGCAAATAGAAAACAGAAAAAAGGAGGAGTTTCAAATCTAATTTCAGACAAAACAGACCTTAAACCAACAAAAATTAAAAAACACACACGGCTGCGTGCAGTGGCTCATTCCTGTAATCCCAGCACTTTAGGAGGCTGAGGCAGGTGGATCACAAAGTCAGGAGATCGAGACCATCCTGGCTAACATGGTGAAATCCCATTTCTACTAAAAATACAAAAAAAAAAATTAGCCAGGCGTGGTGGCAGGTGCCTGTAGTCCTAGCTACTCAGGAAGTTGAGGCAGGAGAATGGCATGAACCCGGGAGGCAGAGCTTTGCAGTGAGCTGAAATCGCACCACTGCACTCCAGCCTGGGTGACAGAGTGAGACTCCAACTCAAAAAAAAAAAAAAAACCAGAAACAAAGGAAGGCATTTAAAAAGGTAAAGTGCTGAATTCAAAAAGAAGAGATAACTATCCTAAATATATATGTACCCAACATATGAGCACTGAGATTAATAAAGTCAGTTCTTAGAGACCTTTGAAGAGACATAGATAACCACATAATAGTAGGAGACTTCAACATTCCATAGACAGTATTAGGTAAATCATTGAGGCAGAAAACCAACAAAGATATTCAGGAAATTGAATTCAACTTTTGACCAAATGGATATGTAGTACATCTACAGAACAGTACACCCCAAAATAACAGAATATACATTCTTCTCATCTGAACATGCCACATGCGCTAAAATGAACCACACAATCAGACACAGAGCAATCCTCAAAATATTCAAAAAACCCAAAATCATACCAACCACACTCTCGGAAAACAGCACAATAAAAATAGAAATCACTACTAAAAAAAAATGGCACAAAACTACAGAGTTACACAGAAATTTTAAGACTTGCTCCTGATGGACTTTTGGTTAAGTAATGAAATTACAGCAGAAAGCAAGAAATTTTTTGAAACTATTGAGAACAAAGATACAACATACCAGAATCTGTGGGACACAGCTAAAGCAATGTCAAGAAGGAAGTTATAGCACTAAACACCACATCAAAAGTTAGAAAGTTCTCAAATTAACGACCTAACATCACAATTAGAGGAGTTAGAGAAACAAGAGCAAACTAACCCGAAAGCAAGCAGAAGATAAGAAATAACCAAAATCAGAACTAAGCTGAAGGAAATTGACACACAAAAAGCATACAAAAATCAATGAATCCAGGAACTGATTCACCAAAATAATTAATAACATAGATAGACCACTGGCTAGATTAATAAAGAAAAAAGGAGAGAAGATCTCAATAAACACAATCAGAAATGACAGTGTTTACTTAGAACACAATAACCCCGGAGCATAGATGCAAAAATCCTCAACAAAATATCAGTAAACCAAGTTTAGCAGGACATCAAAAAGCTAATCCACCATGACCAAGTAGGCTTTATCCCTGGCATGTAAAGTTGGTTCAACAAACACAAATCCATAAATGTGTTTCATCACATAAACAGAACTAAAAACAAAAACCACATAATCATCTCAATAGACATGTAAAAGGCTATCAATAAGATTCATCATCCTCTCATGTTAAAAACCCTCAACGGACTAGTCATCAAATGAATATCCCTCGAAATAATGAGAGCCATTTATGACAAAATCAAAGCTGACATCAGCTGCATGGAAAGAATATGGAGACATTCCCTCTGCCGGCCGCCCCGTCCGGGAAGAAGTGAGGAGCGCATCTGCCCGGCCGCCCCATCTGGGAAATGAGGAGAGCCTCTGCCCGGCCACCCATCGTCTGGGAAGTGAGGAGCGCCTCTGCCCGGCCGCCCTGTGTCTGGGAAGAAGTGAGGAGTGCCTCTGCCCGGCCGCTCCGTCTGGGAGGTCTACCATGGAGGCCAGAAGCAATGTGGAGGCTGGACGTGGTGGCTCACGCCTGTGGTCCCAGCGCTCTGGGGGGCGAGGCGGGTTGATCACTTCAGGCTAGGAGTTGAGACCAGTCTGGCCAACTTGGCAAAACATGAGAAATACAACAGACAAACCAACCAACCAACTCAGTGACAACAAAACAGGTCTACCCTGGAGTCATACTCTAATTTTTTCTATTTTCCTCCCTTTCTGATCCTTTATCCCACTTTCTTTTCTTTCTCTTCCTTCTCCCTCTTCTTTGTCAAATAGAGGATTGAGTTATTATCACTGATCCATATAAAGTCCCTCTCTCATTTATTTTAACTCCCACCCCCATTTCTATTCCCCGACTTCCCATGTGTAACCTTCCTAATATGTTTGATACGCATCTTTTTGTTTGTATGTATTTTTAGAAAATGTTTATTGTTTTTGTGTGCAATAAAAATTAATAAAAAAAAAGAATATGGAGGCATTCCCTTTGAGAACTGGAACAAGACAAGGATGCCCACTCTCACCACTCCTATTCATCATAGTACTGGAAGCCCTAGCCAGAGCAATTAGGCAAGTGAAAGAAACAAAACACATCCAAATAGAAAGAGAGGACGTCAAACTATCCCTGCTTGCAAATGATATGATTCTATACCTAGAAAATATCATCGTCTCTGCCCAAAACCTCATTGATCTGATCAACAGCTTCAGCAACATTTCAGGATATGAAATCATTGTGCAAAAATTAGTAGCATTCCTATACATCAATAACCTCCAAGGCAAGAGCCAAATCAAGTCCCATTCACAGTAGCCACATGAAGAATAAAATACCTAGGGATACACCTAATCAGCCAGGAGAAAGCACTCTACAAGATTAACAAAACACTGCTCAAAGAAATCAGAGATGGCATAATCAAATAAAAAAAATTCCATGTTCATGGATAGGAAAAATTAAGATGGTTAAAATGACCACACTGCCCAAAGCATTTTAAACATTCAATGCTATGCCTATCAATGTACCAATTACATTGCTTACAGCATTAGAAAAAAAAAGTTTCTAAAATTCATTTAGAACCAAACAAGAGCCTGAATCGCCAATGCAATCCTAAGCAAAAAGAACAAAGCTGGAGGCATCACACTACCTAATTTTACACCATACTGTAAGGCTACAGTAAATAAAACAGCATGGTATTGGTACAAGAACTGACACATAGACCAATGAAGCAGGTCAGAAGATAAGAAGATAAGGCCACACTACAACCATCTGATTTTTTTAAAAGCTGGCACTGAAAAGTAATGAGAAAAGGTCTCTCTATTCAAAAAATGGTGCTAACTTCCTAGCCATATACAGAAGATATAAAGCTGGATTCCCTCCTTTCACCATACATAAAAATCAACTCAAGATGGATTAAAAACATACATGTAAAACCTAAAACTATGAAAACCTTAGAAGAAAACCTAGGATATACCGCTTTGACATAACTCACAGCAAAGACTTCATGACAAAGACTCCAAAAGCAATTGTAACAAAAACAAATAGACAAGTGAGACCTAAGTAAACTAAGGAGCTTCTGCACAGGAAAAGGAACTATCGACAGAGTAAATGGAGAACCTATAGACTGGGAGAAAATATTTGTATATTTTGCATCAGATAAAGGTCTATATCCAGAATCAATAAGGAACTGAAATGAACCAACAAGCAACAAAACAAGCAACCCATCCAAAATGGGCAAATGACATGAACAATAGGCTTATAAAAAATACTCAATATCATTAATTGTTGGAGAATAAAAATTTAATCATGACTGAGATATCTCATACCAGTAAGAATGGCTATTATTGAAAAGTAAAAAAGAAAAAACAACTGAAGTTTGCAAGGTTGTTGAGAAAAGGGAAAGCTATATGCCACTGGGTGGAAATGTAAATGAGTTCAGCCACTGTGGAAAGCAGTCTGGAGATTTCTTAACTTAAAATAAAGCTACCATTTGACCCAGCAATCCCATTGCTGGGTATATATCCAAAGGAATATAAATTGTTCTATCATAAAGACTATACGTACATATGTTCATTGCAGCAGTATTCACACTAGAAAATACATGGAATCAATCTAGATGTCTGTTAACAGAGGACTTGATAAAGAAAATGTGGTACATATACACCATGGAATACTAGGCAGCTATAAAAAATAATAAAATCATGTACTTTTCAGCAACACGAATAGAGGTGAAGGCCATCACCCTAAGCCAATTACCACAGGAACAGAAAACAAAATGCCATATGTTCACTTATAAAGGGGAACAAAATATTGAGTACACATGGTCACAATCAAGAGAACAATAGACACTGGGGACTACTTGAGGGTGGAGGGTGAGAGAAGGGCAAGCATTGAAAAACTACTTATCAAGTCTCATGCAAATTACATACGTGGCAAAATTATCTCTACACCAAACCCCCATGACATGCAATTTACCCAAGTAACAAATCTGCACATGTATCCCTTTAATCTAAAAGCTTGGAAGAAAAGGGCAAAAAAATGAAACTATGAAATTATTCTATGCCCAGAGGTTATTGTGGAAGAGATGCACATGTGAGATTACAATCAGAATCAGAATTGATTCTGGGGGATAAAATTAACTCAGTTTTTCTATAAATCAAACAATATCAAAAGCACAATGATGTAAGGCTAGAATCTGGGCCCATGTGTTGGAATAACAGGATTTTTTTTTGAGCATTGAATTGTTCTTTACTATAAACTCATAAAAGGCTATAAAAAGTTTATGGAAATGTTACCCTATGATCAATATGATTTAAATTATATTTATTTATAAGTTTTCATAAAATTACCTTTAACATTAACAATACAAAATGCAAAGGTAAAATTTGGTTTTCTATTTTGAGAAAAATTTTGCGTAATTTTTTTTTTTTTTTTTTGAGATGTAGTCTTGCTCTGTCGCCCAGGCTGGAGTGCAATGGTGCAATCTCGGCTCACTGCAAGCTCCGCCTCCCGGGTTCACGCCATTCTCCTGCCTCAGCCTCTCCGAGTAGCTGGGACTACAGGCGCCCCCCACCATGCCTGGCTAATTTTTTGTATTTTTAGTAGAGACGGGGTTTCACCATGGTCTCGATCTCCTGACCTCGTGATCCGCCCACCTCAGCCTCCCAAAGTGCTGGGATTACAAGCGTGAGCCACCACGCCCAGCCAATTTTGTGTAATATTGATAAGAGAAAATAAAAGATTTTTGTTTACCCTTTGAGTAAACTGCAAGGGAAAAAAGGAGGGGAGAGACAGATTTAGTTGATGTCATGTTTCTTATTTCTGGGAAACTGAGTTTCCTGTATCAAAGAGTAAAGGTTTTTGCTTTTTTGAACTCTCTCAATTATTGTTTTGACTAAATGAATCACTACTTTATAATGACCTGTGATCCTATTTTGTGATCTCAACTGTCTTAAAACTTTGATATTTGACAAACTTTCCAAAAGCAAATTTCAAGTTCTAAGTTTGGTCTTTGTGACCTCAAACTACCCTTTTTTTTTAACTTGGTTAGTCTCTGAAGTCCAAAAGAGACATATTAGGCTTATTTGGTATATTGAAAGTATACAAGAAAAATTGTCAAATGTAAGATGGTGTTTAACTTTCTGTAGATTATATTTATATAAATGTGTCATTTTTATGTATTCTAAGATTGTACGAGATTCTTGAAATTCTCCTTTGTCTTAAAATATGTTGTCAGTAATTGTTGTGATTATTATGTTAAATTGTTCTATGCCAGAGAAATAACCAAATTTCTTTTTCAACTGTGTCTTTAACTATGGGTATCCTGAGACTTTTATCATCCACAATGGTTGTTTTCTTAGATTCTACTAAAAAAAATAGCCTATAATCCTCTATAGTCTAGGGACTGCTTCTTTGAGAAAGTTCATGAAAAGAACTCTTGAATGCAGTTTTCTTATAATTTGAAAATTGTGCCATTGACTGAGAGAGAAAACTTCCAGAAATCTAATTAAATTGGGTTAATTGGGTTAGTAATATTTGTGAATGAATACCATTGAAGCAGAGCAGGAGTTGACTATGTTGACTGAACTAATATGAAGACAGTAATAATTGTTATGGTATTTTTTGTTTGAAACATTACTGATTCTTTTTGCTTTGTTTCTTAGGGTATAGAGAACTTTTTCTTTTGAGCTATGTATAGCCTTTAACAAGTGAGTAGAGCATACTCTTGAGAACAGAATATGAGACATGCCTCTGTGTGTGTGTGTGTGTGTGTGTGTGCGTGTGTGTATGTGTGTGTGTGTCTGCCTGATTTCCACTTAATTCAGAAACTCTTTGTGAGTATTCTTAATTCATGGCAATGTGATTGTTTACATAAGTTCAATAAGAATCAGTTTTCTTTTATAATGGGATACAGTTAGAGTAGCTGGTTATTTTCTCAGAGGTTTGACTAAAATGGCATGTTTTCACATATTAACAGATTGCTTTGAGAATTTGAGATTGACTTTATAGAGTCCAGCAGAACTCTTGATAAAAACTGGTCTTGTGCCTTGTTTATGAAGTTCCTGTAGTTCCTCTTCAGGATGCCTGACCTGTGGTAATAGAGTGTCACTTTCTTACAGGCCCAGGAACCTCAACTTGTTTATAAGATCATCCCTTATAAAAATTTTATCTTCTAGAAACGGGTAGTAACAAATGATTGGGTATATTTTTTAACACTAATACACTTTGACATCTATTGCAAAAAAATCAATTATCTCCAGATTTAAATAAGAAGATCTTCTCTAGATAATGAAATCCTCAATTATTCTGGGTATGAAGCAGAAAAATCCTAAAATTTTCAATAGCCAATATCTAAACATGTACCATCAGTATGTTGTACAGAATTAAATCCACATCCTTCTTTTTTCACTACATTTATGTAGAACACATTACCTTAGGTCATTATTAGTATAAGGAAGGAAATGAGAAACAAGGTATTCTACAGGTGCATTAAAGTGTTGATTTCTACATCTGTAAATGACCTTTAAATAGCCAAAGGTAGTAAGAGAAAAATACATTTTGCTCATGAAACGTATAGCTTTTTTTTTTTTTTTTTTTTTGCGATGGAGTCTCGCTGTGACACCCAGGCTGGAGTGCAATGACTCAATCTTGGTTCACTGCAACCTTTGCTTTCCAGATTCAAGCAATTCTCCTGCCTCAGCCTCCCGAGTAGGTGGGAATACAGGTCTGTGCCACCACACCCAGCTATTTTTTGTATTTTTAGTAGAGACGGGGTTTCACCATGTTGGCCAGGCTTGTCTTGAACCCCTGATCTCAAGTGATCCACCCACCTCAGCCTCCCAAAGTGCTGGGATTACAGGTGTGAACCACCACGCCTGGCCGAAACATATAGTTTCTTATATTTAATATTTACTATTTCTTACATTTAACCTTGACTATAGCCATCTGTATTTTAAAAGCCCTGATAATCCCAAAAGAAAAGACACTTCTTAAGTATGATTATAGATTTGCTGGAAATTATCTGAACATAAACCTCTCCTCACTCCCTTATTTTTCCCAAGTAATGTTATCTGAAAATGATGAAACTTTTTATTTGAAATCTTGTTGTTTCCAGAACTACTGATATACTACGCACATACCCCAGACGTATCACAAAGGCAGAGAAAAAAGTAAAGCTCCTCTGCAGATTCAATATATATGTTGGGGTTTTCATTTTAATTTAGTAACAACAGCAGGATTAGTCTACTTAAACACTGAAACTACAGGCTGGAGGCAGTAGCTCACCCCTGTAATCCCAGAGCTTTGGAAGGCCAAGGCAGGAGGATTACTTGAGGCCAGGAGTTTGAGACTAGCCTCTGCAATATAGTGAGACACTGTCTTTACATTTTTTTTAAATTAGCCAGGCATGGTGACACACCCATAGTGCTAGCTAGCAAGGAGGCTGAGGCCAGAGGATTGCTTGGGCCAAGGAGGACAAGGCTGCAGTCAGGTATAGCAGTACAACTTTGCTCCAGCCTGGGTAACACAGTGAGATGATCTCAAAAAGCAAAAAGCAAAAATAAAAATAAAAAACAAACAAACTAGAATTTACTTATAACCATCTAATGCACTCCTTTCCTTACCACACAAGATTTCAAGTCATTATGGTTTTATTCTTAATTTCTTAATTCTTATCTTTGCAGCTAATCAATACTTCATAAAATGGACATGTGTCCAGCAGAATAGTTAGGATTCTTCAGTAGGTCAAAGACTAGTCCAAGAAGTATTCTGGCCAAGACATAATGGAACTGATGGAAACATTATTTTTTCCCATTCTTTTTACTCTATGGAAACACAACTGAAAGTAGAAACACTTCTACCAAAAAATGTTTAAGGTAACCAAGGTTATTAATCCAATGTCATTCAATGCCACAATAGCCTGGTTGGCACATAAAAACCTTGCAGTGCCATATTTAATCACATTAACAAGTACAATAAGAAGTATCTTAAGGAGAAATACATAGTAATACTATATCATACCAAATACAACCAAAATATTCCTGATCAGATGAAAGCTTTCTCTAATAAAAAATCAATTTTGTGAAATGGTAAGGAGAGAGAAGTGTATAAAATCTGTATGAAATCTCTCACCTTTTCTTCAGGGTTCTCTGCTAGATGGATAGGCTTCTTGAACCCTTTCAAAATGTCAACTTTCCTCTACAAAGCATCTTGTTACTGTTCTTTCTTCCTAGCCTGACCCTAATGACTACATTCCTCACACTTTGCCATTGTTTCCCAAGCTTCCACTTCAAAAAGGATACTGTGCTCTTCTATTACTGAAAATACACCTGACAAACTGCAATGACAATATTCAATTCACAGAACTGCAGGTTTGGCAAGCTCCAACCACAGTACATACACGTAAATTTAGAGGACCTTACCTTAGATTACATTACACTATGCTTTTGTTTGTATTTTTATTTTCCAATGAATGTTAGCATTTTTACTGTTGATTGATCTCTGCACTTATTAAAGTATTTATCTTTGAACTACTTATTTCAGCTTAGAAATGTAGATATCTGGCTAACATTATCTCCCAGCCAGCAAAAAAATTGGTGAGTATATTCCAAGGTAACAAATTTTCTTGACTCCATAAAAGAATTGAGGCCATAAGGCAAGCAACCAACCTGAAAACATGAAACAGAGAGTCCCATACCTGCAGATTAAATCAGATTCCAAGCATTTATTTTCCTGGGGAAGATGCCACCAGACCTTATAGAAGCCAACAGATAAATGAAACTGGAAACTTTAACGCATTGTTGAAGGATGAATGTAGACTAGCATGAAAGTGGGATGTCTACAGGGGAACATTTATATTTGGATTCCTACTAATTTTCAGGCTTTTTCTCCGGGAAATCCATCAGGTTTTCCTGGAGAGGATCAAAGAGATTGTGCTGGCTTCAGGAAAACATCAACCACTACTGAAATCTGCTTACATCCTTTGCCTCTCTCTCCTTTGTAGAATAGTGTTATGTGTAGGGAGAAGAACACTGAGGCCTACATGGTACAGCAAGTCCAAGAATCTCAGAGAATATCAAACAAGAAAAATAACAAACCCCAGTCTCTAAAAATAGCATGTGCAAAACCAAAAACAAAGAAAAAATCTTGAAGGCAGCTAGGGGATGGTGGTGGTGGTGTGCAGACAGAGGCAAAATAATAAGAATTACAGCAGACTTTTCATCAGAAACAACATAAGCCATAAAATAATGAAGATAATGAAAAAAACCTGTTAACTCAGAATGTTAGACACAGCAAAAAATCCTTCAAAAGAGAAAAAAGCCAGGAGCGATGGCTCACGCCTGTAATCCCAGAACTTTGGGAGGCTGAGGTGGGTGGATCACCTGAGGTCAGGAGTTGGAGACCAGCCTGGCCAATATGGCAAAACCCCATCTCTAACAAAAATTTAAAAAAATAAACAAAATTAGCCAGGCGTGGTGGCAGGTGCCTGTAGTCCCAGCTACTCAGGAGGCTGAGGCAGGAGAATCGCTTGAATCAAGGAGGTGGAGGTTGTAGTGAGCCGAAACTAGGCCATTGCATTCCAGCATGCGAAATTCTGTCTCAAACAAACAAACAAACAAACAAACAAACAAAAAATAGACTTTCTCAGGCAAACAATAACTGAGAAGGAATTTATTGCCAAACCCAGTTACCGTATAAGAAATGTTAAAGGAAGCTCTTTGGTCAGTACAAAGATAGTATACTTCAGAGCCTTGGACCTGCACAAAGCAATAATGAGTCAAAAATGTAATAAATGAAAGCAAAGCCTTCTCTTTTATTTCTTACCGAATAAATGTGGCTATACAAATTACTAAGTAAATATTTCCCTTTCTGGAACATATTTAGAAAACTCTAACTTCTACAATATCGGCTCCATAAGATAAAATTTTTAGGATTCAGAACCTGAAGTCTATTTATACTAAAAAAATATTCGACAAAGCCTGAGATTCTTGGTGAATAGATGTCCAGTGGTTAGAAAAAATAGCAAATCACATATGGGGATTATATAATTCCAAAATACTATTAAAGCTATTCCTTAAGACTGATATTTTTTTCTGAAAAATTACAGGATAAACTTCAATAAAATTACAAAATTTACAATCTTTTATGAAGAGTACAAAAAGGGAAAGGTTTAGAACCACAACTAAACTTTAGAACCTCACGTATGTCATTCAGAACTAAATATGGATTCGGATTTGTGCTGTTTTTCACCATAGAGGGGAAAAGGCACATTTTTTTTTCTTTTTCGGAGAAAATCTGAAGGTCAAAACAGTTTCAGAAGGAAAATGACTTGTCACTGTAATCTTTTTGATACTATAGGGCTATATTTTTGGTAAGTACAATGTGCATCTGCAAATAAAGTGGTCATGGTATTTCAGTCTATTTGAATGAAACTAAATACATGCTAAAATACTAAATTTCATATTTTTTAATATTGTGAATTATTACACTAGGATTTTTAAAAGCTCAAAGTCTTAATTTTAGCTTTTTTCCCCATTTGTACATCTAATGGAATCTGTTTTATATAATGTAGCTTCTTTCCTGAGCAGACTTTTGTAGAAGATGCAATAATTTTATGGCTTGATTAGTACAAAAAGATTTAGAAATCTGCATAATAAACTGTAATTACCTCATTTTCCTCTATTGTTTGCAATGACTGTATGTATACTCCTTGCTCTCTTCCATATGTATAATTCACAAATATAGCCAAAATTTTCCAAATCACAGAACTATAAATTAATAGGAAGATTTTTTTTTCATACTTTAAGTTTTAGGGTACATGTGCATAACGTGCAGGTTAGTTACATAAAAATGATGAGTTCATGTCCTTTGTGGGACATGGATGAAGCTGGAAACCATCATTCTCAGCAAATTGTCACAAGGACAAAAAACCAAACACCGCATGTTCTCACTCATAGTAGGAAGATTCAAGTGTGTGAATTTCTTAAAAAGAAAATGTTTTCTATCAGTAAAAGACCTCAACTCTTCTTAGGGCCTCCAACTTTGCATTAAAAACTGTTGCTAAAATAAACAGCTAAAGATCACATTCAAATCCACAAGGTTTTCGCTAGTTAGATTAGCAATTCCAAATTAAAAGTTGTAAGAAATTAAGATGGCTCATAAATTTATTTAAAATATACTTGACTACTAGGTGCTACAAATTACATAATACACAAATCTGAAGCCAGTATGAACTCTGCATTAAAGTGTTGAAAGTAAGATAGAAATAATGCTCTAACAAATAGGTATATTATGAGAATTTAAAGAAGTTTTAGAGCTCTAATTTTGTTATCACAAATAAAGCTTTCTTGCCTGGCAGCTTTGAGTTAAAACTTTAATGAATTTGATTTGGCTAGACTTTGAATTTTAGCATTAAATCTAATGGCAGGCTGGGTTATGATCTCTGGTTCATAATTTCCACTTTTTGCTTGGATGCCTGAAGCATTCCATGATTTTGGATTGGAATTCAGTAATGTAACCAATTTAAATAAGTCATTCAATATAAAGTTTTCCCAGTACAGAATGTCAGGCTAATCTGCATCTTAAAGTTTTCCTTAATTCAGAGAAACATTTTTCTGTTCAATATTTCAAAATATTTTTTCAGTTCTATTAATTGGATATTCAATTTCATTAAAATAATTTGAAACACCTTCCAAAACTAGTAATAAGGTAGGACAAAACCTCATTTGAAAAAGAAAAATATATCCCTAAAGTATCAAAAAGATTACAGTGACAAGCCATTTTCCTTCTGAAACTGTTTTGACCTTCAGATTTTCTCCGAAAAGAAAAAAAGATGATAGCAAGTTCTTTGGTATATTTCCAAATATTTTCTATTTTTGTACTTATGAAACAACAGATACATATACATACCTATTTTTACATATATGGCAATATATGTTTTCACTTAATATTTATCTAATTATTCCATGTCAGTATGTAAAAGTATGCCTACATACCTTTTTAAAATTACTATGTAGTATTTTATAGTACTGTACACGTATTCTACGTTTTGTTTAACCAGTCCTTTATGTCGCAATAAATATATTTGTATAAATATATTTTTGCATAGGTTGGCTAAAGTCTTGTAGTGTAAATGTCTTTATCAAAGAATATAATTCTTATCTGATAAGTATTACCAAATTACCCTCCAAAGAAAGTGTACCAAAATATGGTCCACCAATAATATATAAGAATATGAGGGTGCCAATTTTCTCATGTCATTATATATTGACTTCTGAAATCTGTAATTATGTCTTTATCTTATGTCTATTTTCTCTGAATGGATTGCAATTCACCTCAACACCTGTTTTAATGTCAATAATTCAATTTTTAACTGTTTATAATTAATTCTGTAACTTACAATATTTACTACTTCCAATATTGGTTCCTTAACAACATTGCAATATTACAATGCGTATCAATTTTCATTGAGTTCCTCAGTCATAGCCTCTTATATTTAAACCATTATTTTATTGAACTTTTGTTTTTTATTACCTTTTCTATATTGTGAGGCAATGAATTTATCTTTCATAGATTTTACTTTGTTTCCAGGCTGTTATTTTGTAGCTTATATGCTTTGTTTCATTTTTCTCTTATTATGCTAGACTATGTGATTCACTGTCATTTGTTTGTGGTTTTGCTAATTCTTAATATGAATAATTTTGCATATGTCTTCTATTTGCTTTAATAGCTTAGATCTGTGGTTCCCAAACCTACTGGCATCAGGGACCATTTTCGTGGAAGACAATTTTTCCATAGACTGGGGTGGGAAAGGGAATGGTCTACACTTACTGTGCACGTTATTTCTATTATTATTACATTGTAATATATAATGAAATAATTTTACAACTCACCATAATGTAGAATCAGTGGGATCCCTGAGCTTATTTTCCCGCAACTAGATGGTCCTATCTGGGGGTGATGGAAGACGGTAACAGATCATCAGGCTTTAAATTCTCATACGGAGCTCAATCTAGATCCTTGCATGTGCAGTTCATGCTCCTATGAGAATCTGATCTCACAAGAGGTGGCAATGCAAGTGATGGGAGTGGCTGTAAAGGCAGAGGAAGCTTTGCTTGCTTGCCCACCATGGGTCCTGCTGTGTGGCCTGTTTCCTAAAGGCCAGAGACCAGTACGGTCTGTGGCCCGGGGCTGGGGACTCTTAACGTAGAGGACTTCTCTTTGCTACCATTCACAAGCATTATTTGGTACTTGTTTTCCTCTCTTAGTTACATCTTGAAAACCTACCTATAGGAGAGGATACTTTTGCCATTAGCTAGTAATTCATTCTCTCTCCTCCCCTCAGAAAGAATTGGCCATTTGGTGTTTATTATCTCAGAAAAGAGATACGAATTTGAAAATCAGAGGTAAAAAAAAACTTACCAGCTTTGATTTGTGCATATTCTCTGTCAAAGTTAACAACACATTAGAGTAAGGAATCACAGCTAGAATTCAATTAGATCACACATAAGATTTACATAGCCTACTAATGTTGGAAATAGTTTGGCTATCTGGATTGCAGATATTCGCAAACGATATATACTTATCCCAATACCTCTGTGAAATGGGGCCTTTCTCTGCTGATAAAGTGATAGTAGAAACAGCAAGTGGTGTTCCTAAATAATGATTATATGACAACCATTGTGATGCCATTATTTATTTCCATGTTTTGTTTATTTCAGTAATGGTGTAATTTTTGTTCCAGGTTGTGATCAATTTCTTTATTACAGATTCTTCAGATTTTTTTATTTATTTTTAAATCAAGTTTGATAAGTTTATTTTTCAGGAAATTTAAATAATTCAAAATATCAAATTCAATTACAATGTTATTCAAATTACCATGTTATGACAAATACACATATAAATAAAAATTATCAATTTTGGATTTTTAGGTTATTTGTCATAACACGGTCATAATAGCCTTTCACAAATTTTTTTATTTCTGGGGGTCTCCAATATGATGTCCTCTTTTTCAGTCTTGGTATTGACTGTAGGTATGGACACTGCATTCTCTCTGTCTCTCATTTTTGCAATTTTTCGATTTTATTAGAACTTTGATTCTTTTGAATCAACTCCTAACTTTGCTGGTCTTGTTTCTTGTATTTTTGTCCTCTACATTAGTTCCTTATTTTCTTAATTCTTTCCTGTATTTTCACTGAGTTTAATTTGAAGTTTGTTTGTTTGGTTTTTGTTTTTTTGAGGACAGTCTCCCTCTGTAGCCCAGGCTGGAATGCACTGGCATTAAGAAGGATTGCCCAGGAAGCAAAAGGAAGCTACCTCGACCCTGTCCAGCCTGTGTTGGAGACAACTGGGATGTGGACTGTCCCTGGAGGCATAGGTCACCAGGTCCACAGCCAGCCTCACAATGGTCCAGCAGGACTGATGTGTCACAGGGCTCCTCTTCCTGGCTCCAACAGCTCAGACTATCATTACAGTCCAAGAGCTCTGGGTGATTCTGGAGGTTGAAGGGAGGAAGGTGGGAAAGTCTGAAGTGAAAAATCAATTTTGGTTGGCAAATATGTCATCTGACTTCCAAATTATTGCATTTTAGATAAGTATTTCTTAAAAAGTTACAGATAGACTCCTTGGAAAATATTTACTGGATAAAGTTATTTTAACTAATTTTGTTTATATCCTTAGAGATTATAGAGACACAGTAGTTTAATAATAAATTGTAAACTAAGAAACTAATACAATTAAAATTAACACTTTTTTAATGTACCATTGATGTTGCTTTCCGAATGAACACATTAAATTTGAATTTGATATGAATGAATGTGGTACCAATAGTTTTGAATTTAAAATATGTAACTTATGAGATCCTTATGGTAGCTAAATACTTTACATCATTTTTCTCTACTACAATTAATGTGAAAAGTCCTTTTGCAGCATAAGCACTTATACCTTTAGTTTTCACTTTGAACAAATGTTGAATTTATATAATTTAATATTGCTCTGGCCTTTTCTTCCTAGGCTCACACAATAAACATGATACAATCTGTAATTATTAATAGAGGTAATAATACATGCATTGAAATTATGGAGTCATAATCAATTTTAAGTAAGTCATAAAATTATAATACACTATGTATTTTGATTAGAAAAACAGAATTTGAAAAATATTATAATTGGGTGAACACATATCAAGAATTTGGTGATTTGTGAACCCATGGTTTTTGTAATATTGTCTGGAATCATTGAGCAGCTCTTACATGTTTTTTTTTTTTTTTTGAGACGGAGTCTCACTCTGTCGCCCAGGCTGGAGTGCAGTGGCGCAATCTCGGCTCACTGCAAGCTCCGCCTCCCGGGTTCACGCCATTCTCCTGCCTCAGCCTCTCCAAGTAGCTGGACTACAGGCGCCCGCCACCACGCCCGGCTAATTTTTTTGTATTTTTTTTTTTTAGTAGAGACGGGGTTTTCACCGTGGTCTCAATCTCCTGACCTCGTGATCGCCCGCCTCGGCCTCCCAAAGTGCTGGGATTACAAGCGTGAGCCACCGCGCCCGGCCAGCTCTTACATGTTTAATCTTTCAAAGACCAAGTTATTCAATATTCATCTAAATCAAGTATTTGCAGACAGTGTTTTGGGTATTGGGATTATATTTCTGAACAAGAAACAAATGTGCTCGTCTCTCATAATGCTGGTAACACAGTACAGTACAGATATTAGATGATTAAACAACTACATACTTCTACTATTAAATAGTTGAAAATGGAAAAACATAAATAACACTAAGTGTGTGGGTTTTACAGACAACAGCATTGATTCAAGGCCCCTCTTAACAACTTTAATAACAATAGAATTTGCTATATTTAAAAACTTAATTTCATATTTGCAAGTGTACAAAATGAAAGTTCCTACTTACTGCAACTATTTTGAAGATTGATTAAGCTAATTTATATTAGCTCCTTAGCATATAATAAATGTTAAAGTACTAGCTCTTTTTGAGGGGGACAAAATTCTGATTTTTTTTAACATAAATAAAATTTATTTTTATAAGAATTCAGGGAAATGCCACAAGAGAGAAAATCCTGCAAACAATTTCTGGAATTTTTTCCTGAAAATCTACTTTAAAAAATAAATTTTATTGTATAGATTGAAGTTTACCACATGATGTTATGGGATACATATAGACATTAAAATGTTTACTATAGTGAAGCAGATCATCTCCCTCACATACTTCCTTTTTGTGACAAGAGTAAATCCCTAATACAGCCAATGTTATTAACTATAGTCTTTCATGTCGTACATTAGATATAAAGACTTGTTCATCCTACATTGCCACTTTTATTCTTTGTCTTGCATCTTCCATTTTCTTCTCCACTTCTAGCCCATAGTAAGCATGGTTTTATTTTCCATCTTTGTTTAATTGACTTTGTTTTGGATTCCACAAAATATGTGAGAAAACGCAATGTTTTTCTTTCTGTGGTTTATTTCGCTTAGTGTAATGTCCTACAGGTTCATCCATGTTGGGCAAATGCAGGATTTACTCTTTTAATGACTGATAATATTCCACCATATATAGATATCTATATCTCACAGTTTATTATTCATTTGTCTGCGTAGACATGAGGTTGTTTCCATGTTGGCTACTATGAATAATGCTGCAATGAACATTTTTTTAGGAGGTGGTGATTGCACCTCCTTTGAGTATATACCCAGAAGAGAATTGCTGAGCTGTGTGGTAATTCGATTTTAATTTGTTAAGGAACTGCCATACTGTTTTACATTATGGTGTACCAATCTGCATTCCCACCAACAGTGTGCTAAGGTTCTCTTTTATCCAAAACCTCACCAATATTTATCTCTTGTCTATTAATAAAAGTCATCATAATAAGTGTGAAATAATGTCTCTAATAGTTTTAATTTTCACTTTCCTTGCTGATTAGTGATGTTGAGCACCTTTTCATATATTTGCTGGCCATTGTTATATTTTTCATTGAAGAAAGTCCTTCCAGGGCCTTGCTCATTTTTAAACCAGGTTCTTTTTCTGTATTAAGGGTATGAGTTCTTTATAAGTTTTAGATATTAACCCTATATCAGATATGTAGTTTACAATTTTTTCCAGTCCATAGTTTACCCTTTATTTGCTGATCATTTCCTTTGCTGTCCAGAATTTTTCAGTCTCATGTGGAATCATTTATTTAATTTTGCTTTTGTAGCCTAGGCTTTTGCTGTTGAAATTAAAAAAAAAACATCGTTGCCTAGGCCAATGTGAGAGCTTCCTCCTGTGTTCTCCCCCAGGAGTTTTATGGTTACACATCTATATATTTTATCTATTCTGAGTTTTTTTTTTTTTGTATTGTATAAGATAAAGGCCCAGTTTTAATTCTCTTGCATGTGGAAATCCAGTTTTCCTGCACCATTTACTGAAGAGACATTCCTTTCCCCATGTGTCTTCTTGATGACCTTGTGGAGATTAGCTGATGATATACTCTTGGATTTATTTTTCTGAAGCTATTTTTTCATGGTTTGTGTTTTTGTTTTTAGGCAAGTACGATAGTATTTTGATTAATGAAACATTGCATATAATTTTAAATCGGGAATTGTGATGCCTCCAACTTTCTGTTTCTTTCTCAGTATTGCTATGCTATTCAGGGTTTCAGTGGTTCCATACAAATTTCTTACATTGTTTTTCCTACTTCTGTGAGGAATAACCATTGGAAGTTTGGTAGGAACTGCATTTAAAAACTGTGTATTACTTTCCTTAGTATGAATATGCTAGCAAATATTTATCCTACTGTCTATGAACAAGAATATCATTCCATTTTTGTGTCGTTCTTCAATTCCTTTCATCACTGCCTTAGAGTTTTCAGTGTGCAAATATTTCACCTCTTTTGGTTTAAATTTATTCCTACGTTACTTCTTGATACTATCACAAATGGGACCATTCCCTTAACTGTTTTTTCAGATCCATTTTATTTGTATAAAATGCTACAGATTTTGTATGTTGATTTGTATTCTGCAACTTTATTGAAGTCATTTTCTTTAAAAAGTTTATAAAATCTTTGAGTTTCTACATATAGGGATCTGCTATCTGTAATAGAGATAATTTTACTTCTTCCTTTCCAATTTGATGCTTTTATTTTATTTTATTTATTTTTTATGATTGTTCTTGCCACTACCTTCAGTACTACATTGAATATGAGTAGTGAGAGTGGCATCCTTGCCTTGTACCAGACCTTAGTAGAAAAGTTTTTAGTTGTTTCCCATCGATCATAATGTTAGCTGTGTCATTTTTTGTAAATGGCTCTTACTATGTTGGGAAACTTTCCTTCTATACTTAAAACCTATTAAAGCATTTTTTATCAAGAAAGTATGCTGAACCTTGTCAAATGTTTCTTCTGCATCAACTGAAATAATCATTATGGTTTTCATCTTTCATTCTGTTAATGTTATAGCACTTTAATTGATTTGGCATATGTGAAAGCAGACTTGCATGTCAGGGATCATCCCACTTTGGTCATGAGTAAATCTTCTTCATATGTGCTGAATTCAGTTGCAAAATATTTATTGAAGATTTTTGCATTAATGTTTATCAAGATACTACCCCATAGTTTTATTTCCTTGTTTTATTAAAATCCTTTTTTGTTGTTTTTGATACAGATCTCGCTCTGCAGCCCAGGCTGGATGCAGTGGCACGATCTCGGCTCACTGCAACCTCCACCTCCCAGGTTCAACCTGCTTCAGCCTCCCGAGTAACTGGGACTACAGGCGCCCACCACCATGCCCTGCTAATTTTTTGTATTTTTAGTAGAGATGGGGTTTCACTGCATTAGCCAGGATCGTCTTGATCTCCTGACCTCGTGATCCACCTGACTTGGCCTCCCAAGGTGCTGGGATTACAGGCGTGAGCCACCACACCCAGCCCTAATTTGAATATTTAAAAAAAATCTGTTGAAATGTTTCCTTGTTTTCAAATACGTGCATTTCAGGGTACACATTACCATTGAAGCATGGCTCTAGTTGCCTTCTATATTTGATTGTATATTCACATTGATAAACTATTTTCTAACATCC